>NC_069502.1:65867212-66119712 GCF_027579735.1 Bombina bombina | reverse complement strand
CACAAACATCCATTAGCTGTATATGACTGGCCAGTCTGCGTCAGTTATGCACAAACATCCATTAGCTGTATATGACTGGCCAGTCTGCATTAGTTATGCACAAACATACATTAGCTGTACATGACTGGCAAGTCTGCATTAGTTATGCACAAACATACATTAGCTGTACATGACTGGCCAGTCTGCGTCAGTTATGCACAAACATCCATTAGCTGTATATGACTGGCCAGTCTGCGTCAGTTATGCACAAACATCCATTAGCTGTATATGACTGGCCAGTCTGCGTCAGTTATGCACAAACATCCATTAGCTGTACATGACTGGCAAGTCTGCATTAGTTATGCACAAACATACATTAGCTGTACATGACTGGCCAGTCTGCGTCAGTTATGCACAAACATCCATTAGCTGTATATGACTGGCCAGTCTGCGTCAGTTATGCACAAACATACATTGTGCATAACTGATGCAGACTTGCCAGTCATATACAGCTAAACATACATAGCCTGCTAAATATCATTTTATACTCTTTCCCAGTGAGCAATTTTACCTGCTGGAGTCAAATTTTAATAAATTGAAAAATAATAATAATGGAAAAGCATTTTATGTATTTTTTTTAAACTACAATTTATTGGATTGAAATAATTAGTTTTGTACAGTATTCAGCTTCTTATGGGTACAATAACTATTAAGCATAACAATTTAAATTGCAAAACTAATTCCTTCTGCCATTTATGTTTGTGTTAATACCAGGAAGGATAGCAGATTTCTCCGACTCTAGTACTTACAGAGGGGCCTGGTCTGAGGTCAGTCACAAGTGGACAATGAGTAATGATCTGGTTTTGGAACTGTAGGTTCAGTGGTCTGAGGTCAGTCATAAGTGGACAATAAGTAATGATCTGGTTATGGAACTGTAGGTTCAGTGGTCTGATGTCAGTCATAAGTGGACAATAAGTAATGATCTGGTTATGGAACTGTAGGTTCAGTGGTCTGAGGTCAGTCACAAGTGGACAATGAGTAATGATCTGGTTATGGAACTGTAGGTTCAGTGGTCTGAGGTCAGTCACAAGTGGACAGTTATGGAACTGTAGGTTCAGTGGTCTGAGGTCAGTCACAAGTGGACAATGAGTAATGATCTGGTTATGGAACTGTAGGTTCAGTGGTCTGAGGTCAGTCATAGGTGGACAATGAGTAATGATCTGGTTATGGAACTGTAGGTTCAGTGGTCTGATCTAAGGTGTAATTTTGCAATCAGGCTGCAGGTCCATTGGTCTGATCTTAGGCCTGTTTGGGTTATGGGGTTTCAGCCCCAGGGTTATAATCTGAGGTATGATCTATAAATGGGTTTGTAGCCCCAGTCACGAGAAACGGGGTAGAACAGTGTACAATTCATTGTCTTTTTCATTCTTTTGTGTATATAGGATTATTTTGTTTACTTTCTACTAGCAGTTAGCAGATTTGTAACAGTAGTAACGTTTATCCACATTTAGACACCTGTAATCATCTAACAATCTATGTAAATGAATGTGACAATTAGTATAATCACAATCATTAAAGGGACAGGAAATCCAATATTTTTCTTTTGTGTTTTAAAGTATACTTTATTAAACAACTTTCCAATTTATTTCCATCATCAAATTTTCTTCATTCTTTTAGAATCCTTTGTTGATGGAGTGATAATGCACTACTGGGAGCTAGCTGAACACATTGGGAGACCCAATGAAAAGAGACATATTTCTGCAGCCACCAATTAGCAGCTAGCTCCCAGTAGTAGATGGCTACTCCATGGCCTACCTAGGTATGTTTTTCAACAAATGATACCAAGACAATAAAGCAAATTATATACGGTACTAGAAGTAAATTGGAAAATGACACAATCTATCTAAATAATAAAAGTTTTTAATTTTGACTTAATTGTCCCTTTTAAATGCAACATTTCTTCTGTACCCTTTATTTGAAAATAAAAAAATGCTCTGTCTTAACTTGATCTATATGTACAGGGTCAGACGATAGATGATATTCCCAAGGATGTGCTAACAGACTGCGCGCAGCTGGTCAAAGCCAACAGCATTCAAGGTACGTGCAAAAGATCAGCTGCAAACAGCTTCGGTTAAATAAATAATTCACAACCAGCTTTTTTGTGTAGTTTGTTAAAGGGAATCTTCTAACTATGTATGGGTGAATGTTTTGCAACATTCGAAAATGTAAACAAATTTTAACACGTTTGTTTTGTATGTTAGCACAATGTTCGTTTAATGTAATAGTATTTCTAATGCTTTCTTTCAATGTAATATTCGAAATAGAAACATTCAAATTGATATATTTGTATCTATTATGTATCCATTTACTAAATTCCCTACGACATGAACTATTGAATTTCTGAATAGTATTTGTTAAATAGAATGTTACATTCGAAATTTCAAATGTGTATACTCGATTTCATTATGAACATTCGAAAACGAAAGTAACATTCGATCACTGAATTTTAATGAATTTTCATTCTTATCAACATTAGATTGTCAAAAACGAATGTCCACAGGACTATTTATTCCCTGCTTCTAACTCTCTAAAACGTATTTACCTAACCCAGCGTTTGTGATTTTTGCACTGCCTATGTTATAGGGACGTAACGGTGAAAACAGAAAAGACTAAACGCTTTATTAATGCACCGTTGCTTGTATATATTTGTGTTTTAAATACAACAGTGCACTGGGAGCTAGCTGACAACATCTGGTGAGCCAATGATACGAATCATATTGTGTAGCCACCAGTGTCCAGCTAGCTTTAAAGGGACAGTCGAGTCCAAGAAAAACTTTCACGATTTAAATAAGGCATGTCATTTTAAACAACTTTCCAATTTACTTTTATCACCAATTTTGCTTTGTTCTCTTGGTATTCTTAGTTGAAAACTAAACCTAGGGGGTTCATATGCTAATTTCTTAGACCTTGAAGGCCGTCTCTAATCTAAATGCATTTTGACAGTTTTTCACCACTAAAGAGCATTAGTTCATGTGTTTCATATAGATAACATTGAGCTCATGCACGTGAATTTACCATGGAGTCAGCTCTGATTGGCTAAAATGCAAGTCTGTCAATAGAACTAAAATAAGGGGGCAGTCTGCTGGGGCTTAGATACAAGGTAATTACAGAGGTAAAAAGTGTATTATTATAACTGTGTTGGTTATGCAAAAATGGGGAATGGGTAATTAAGGGATTATCTATCTTTTAAAACAACAAAAATTCTGGTGTTGACGTTCCCTTTAAGTAATACATGTCTGCATTGGGCCTATCTAGGTATGCCTATCCAACAAGAGATACCAGGAGAATAAAGTATATTTGATACTAGAAGTTAATTGAAAAGTCTTTTAAAATAGCACACTCTGTTTGAATCTGTGGCTGGACCTGTGAAAATACATGAAAACAAAAGCTGTTTCAATGTATTAAAGGGACATTGTAGTCAATTGTTTTCTTGTTATAATCTAAAAAAGACATTTCTAAATGTATTGTTTTTCCTCTTGAAAAATGACATCTTCTGTACTGAATAAACCAGATCTACAAGTTTTATGTCCCTTTATACTAACTCAGCAATGCGATACTGCTGTATTTGCTTCAATTTAAATCTTTTTGTTTAACAGGACATCCCAACCAAAACTGAAATGCACATCACTTCCTTTCACTTTAAACAGAAGCATTTTGTAATATATTATTATTATTACCATCATCGGCTATTTGTAGAGCGCCAACAGATTCCCCAGCGCTATAAACATAGGCGGTATACAAGATAACATTATAGGGATTAAATGGGTAGAGGGCCCTGCCGAGAGTTGCACTGTTGTAGTCGGCTCTTACGAAGGCTCATAGGCTCACATATGTATTTGCAAAAATGATCTTAATAAAATCTATCAATGTTTTCAGTGAGAGCTTTTACTGTGCATGTAGGTGTGAAGCATATGTAGATATGCTTCATGCACCAGCATCTTTAGCAGTGTGCCCCCTCAGAGAGCCCCGCAATAAAATATACGGTAGACTCTGAGCAGACACACTATTTAAAATGCTGATGCATAGAGCATATGTATATATTTATGTGTATATGCACAGTAAAAGCTGGCACTAAAACTGATGCTCTTAATAAAAGCTAACACAAGTATATTGCAAAAATGCTGCTATATAAATGATCTGAAGTGCACTTCAGGTTTGGCTGGAATGTCCCTTTAATAACTTGTTTCTTTAGGTGAGCACTTTTGTTTCACATGTTTACATGCTGCTCCTTCATATGCGTTTCTGACGTCTCTGTGACATCCCAACATTAGCCCTGTGGTAACAGTGACGTGCTACTGCATGTGACATCCCCACATTAGCCCTGTGGTGACAGTGACGTGCTACTGCATGTGACATCCCCACATTAGCCCCGTGGTGACAGTGACGTGCTACTGCATGTGACATCCCCACATTAGCCCCGTGGTGACAGTGACGTGCTACTGCATGTGACATCCCCACATTAGCCCCGTGGTGACAGTGACGTGCTACTGCATGTGACATCCCCACATTAGCCCCGTGGTGACAGTGACGTGCTACTGCATATTGTCATTGTATGTAGCTGGCTCGGCTTGGGACCTGAGTATGATTTGGCTACAATCCACCCTAAACTAAATGAGACTTCATATAAACAAGCATGACTGGCGAGCTAGGGGGGGGGGGCTGTTTGCACTTTTTGTTCCCACATCTGATTTAGTTTATTTAGAAGACTAAATGTATTGTAAGCTAAATATGTTTGACTAAAAAACAGACAGTAAAGTGCCATTTTCCGTATATATTTTTTTCTTTAAATTTTTCTTTGTGATTCAGACAGATCATCCAATTTTTAAAAAGTTTCCATTTTACTTCTATTATGAAATTTGTTTCATTTCCATGATATTCTGCATTGAAGAGATACCTAGGTAGGGGTCTGGATCACTATATGACATGAAATAGTGCTGCCATCTAGTGCTCTTGCAAATGGATAACATTCTTGCAAAACACCTGCCATATTGGGCTCGATTTATCAAAGGCTTTGCCTCACAAGAGAACCTGCAGTCAGTAATTATCAAGCTGCGGTCATCAGACACAAGAGAACCTGCAGGCTGCGGTCATCAGACACAAGAGAACCTGCAGGCTGCGGTCATCAGACACAAGAGAACCTGCAGGCTGCGGTCATCAGACACAAGAGAACCTGCAGGCTGCGGTCATCAGACACAAGAGAACCTGCAGGCTGCGGTCATCAGACACAAGAGAACCTGCAGGCTGCGGTCATCAGACACAAGAGAACCTGCAGGCTGCGGTCATCAGACACAAGAGAACCTGCAGGCTGCGGTCATCAGACACAAGAGAACCTGCAGGCTGCGGTCATCAGACACAAGAGAACCTGCAGGCTGCGGTCATCAGACACAAGAGAACCTGCAGGCTGCGGTCATCAGACACAAGAGAACCTGCAGGCTGCGGTCATCAGACACAAGAGAACCTGCAGGCTGCGGTCATCAGACACAAGAGAACCTGCAGGCTGCGGTCATCAGACACAAGAGAACCTGCAGGCTGCGGTCATCAGACACAAGAGAACCTGCAGGCTGCGGTCATCAGACACAAGAGAACCTGCAGGCTGCGGTCATCAGACACAAGAGAACCTGCAGGCTGCGGTCATCAGACACAAGAGAACCTGCAGTCAGTATTTAGCAAGCAGCTGTCATCAGACACAAGAGAACCTGCTGTCAGTATTTAGCAAGCAGCGTTTATCATACCTCCTCTTAGGTGGAGGTGGAAAATTTCAATCTCCCGGTCTTATCCGACTGTGAGATTGACAGCTCCTGCCTGTGTGCAGGCAGGGGGCAGTGTTGCACAAGGGCGCAAAATAACGCTCTTGCGCAATGCTGAATTCCGCTAACGGAATTCAGCCCGACAGAGGCGAGCTGCGGCGGACAGTGCTCCAGACACATGCATGCTCCTTAGTTTACCTCCATGCTTTTCAACAAAAGATACAGAGAACAAAGAAAATTTGATAATAAAAGTAAATTAGAAAGCTGTTTAGAGTTGCATGTTCTTTCTGAATCAGGAAATATATTTTGGGGGGTTTTCATGTCCCTTTTAATTTGTCTGTTTTTCAAGTTAATATTAATAGTATTACATTTGTGAGTAAAACTATTTTCTACATGAATAGATGTTCCAACATATAATATGTGGTTAAGAATATTTTGTTCATTTTTATTTTATTTTTAGATTTGTATAAGAGACATTGCACTGCAAAGTGATTTAAAAAAAATATTTAGATACTGTATAGCCCCAGTATACTTTTAACTCTGATGTACGTTAAACTATTTTTAAAAATTTATTTTACATATTTTTAAAAATGATACTTTGTTTCAGTTAACAGTTGATTAGCAAAATGCAGGCAGCCAGCTGAAATATATTTAGACGAAGGATAAGATGCAACAGCTCTATCATTAAAGGGACACTAAACTATATGTATATATAAACTATTATCAATTTATGTTCATTCTCGTGCTATCTTTATTTAAAAATCAGGAATGTTAAGCAGGCCCATTTTAGGTTCAGCACCATGGATAGTTCTTGCTTTATTGATGGCTACATTTAGCTAACCAATAAGCAAGCATAACCTAGGTTCTGAACCAAAAATGGGCTGGCTATTAAGCTATCAAGAGAACAAAGAAAAAATGATAATAGGAGTAAATTAGAAAGTTGCTTAAAATTGCCTGCTCTATCTGAATCATGAAAGAATAAAAATTGGGTTTAGTGTCACTTTTTTAACCCCTTAATGACCACAGCACTTTTCCATTTTCTGTCCGTTTGGGACCAAGGCTATTTTTACATTTTTGCGGTGTTTGTGTTTAGCTGTAATTTCCCTCTTACTCATTTACTGTACCCACACATATTATATACCGTTTTTCTCGCCATTAAATTAACTTTCTAAAAATACCATTATTTTCATCATATCTTATAATTTACTATAAAATTTTTTATAAAATATGAGGAAAAAATGGAAAGAAACACACTTTTTTTAGCTTTGACCCCCAAAATCTGTTACACATCTACAACCACCAAAAAAAACCATGCTAAATAGTTTCTAAATTTTGTCCTGAGTTTAGAAATACCTAATATTTACATGTTCTTTGCTTTTTTTGAAAGCTATAGGGCCATAAATACAAGTAGCATTTTGCTATTTCCAAACTACTTTTTTTCAAAATTAGCGCTAGTTACATTGGAACACTGATATCTTTCAGGAATCCCTGAATATCAATTGACATGTATATATTTTTTTTTAGAAGACATCCCAAAGTATTGATCTAGGCCAATTTTGGTATATTTCATGCCACCATTTCACCGCCAAATGCGATCAAATACAAAAAATCGTTCACTTTTTCACAAATTTTTTCACAAATTTTCGGTTTCTCACTGAAATTATTTACAAACAGCTTGTGCAATTATGGCACAAATGGTTGTAAATGCTTCTCTGGGATCCCCTTTGTTCAGAAATAGCAGACATATATGGCTTTGGCATTGCTTTTTGGTAATTAGAAGGCCGCTAAATGCCGCTGCGCACCACACGTGTATTATGCCCAGCAGTGCAGGGGTTAATTAGGGAGCTTGTAGGGAGCTTGTATGGTTAATTTTAGCTTTAGTGTAGTGTAGTAGACAACCCAAAGTATTGATCTAGGCCCATTTTGGTATATTTCATGCCACCATTTCACCGCCAAATGCGATCAAATAAAAAAAAAAACGTTACATTTTTCACAATTTTAGGTTTCTCACTGAAATCATTTACAAACAGCTTGTGCAATTATGGCACAAATGGTTGTAAATGCTTCTCTGGGATCCCCTTTGTTCAGAAATAGCAGATATATATGACTTTGGCGTTGCTTTCTGGTAATTAGAAGACCGCAAAATGCTGCTGCGCATCACACGTGTATTATGGCTAGCAGTGAAGGGGTTAATTAGGAAGTTTGTAGGGAGCTTGCAGGGTTAATTTTAGCTTTAGTGTAGAGATCAGACTCCCACCTGACACATCAGACCCCCTGATCCCTCCCAAACAGCTCCCTTCCCTCCCCCACCCCACAATTGTCCCCGCCATCTTAAGTACTGGCAGAAAGTCTGCCAGTACTAAAATAAAAGCTTTTTGGGGGTTTAGGTTTTTTTTAAAAAAAATAATAATAATTCTTCTGCTGTGTAGGACCCCCCTTAGCCTCCAACCTCCCTGATCCCCCCCAAAACAGCTCTGTAACCTTCCCTATCTGCCTTATTGGGGGCCATCTTGGGTACTGGCAGCTGTCTGCCAGTACCCAGCTTGCACAAAAAAGGGCTTTTTTTTTTTCTTAGTTTTTTTTTTTCTGTAGTGTAGCTTCCCCAAACCCCCCCCCCCACCACCACCACAAACCCCCACCACCTCATTGATTGTATTTTTTTTTTTACTTTTTTCAACTGATTGCCCTTTTTCTGTAGTGTAGCTTCCCCAACCCCCCCCCCCCCACCACCTCATTGATTGTATTTTTTTTTTTACTTTTTTCAACTGATTGCCCTTTTTCTGTAGTGTAGCGGTTCCCACCCGCTCCCTCCCCGTGCACGCGTGCGCGTCCGTGCGCGCCCCCGGGCATCCCCGCCCACGATCCCGCCCCCCTCCACATCTCCAGGGCCATCGATGGCCGCCACCCACCAACGAAGGAAGCCACCGATCTCCGGTGCAGAGAGGGCCACAGAGTGGCTCTCTCTGCATCGGATGGCTTCAAAAGGTTTATTGCAGGATGCCTCCATATCGAGGCATCACTGCAATAACCGGAAAGCAGCTGGAAGCAAACAGGATTGCTTCCAGCTGCTTTCCACACCGAGGACGTGCAGGGTACGTCCTCAGGCGTTAACTGCCTTTTTTTTGAGGACGTACCCTGCACGTCCTCGGTCGTTAAGGGGTTAAAGGGACAGTCAACACCAGATTTTTTTGTTTTTTAAAAAAATAGATAATCCCTTTTATTACCCATTCCTCAGTTTTGCATAACTAACACAGTAATATTAATATACTTTTTAACCTCTGTGATTACCTTTTATCCAAGCCTCTGCAGACTCTGCCCCCTTATTTCAGTTCTTTTGACAGACTTGCATTTTAGCTAATCGGTGCTCACTCCTCGGTAAATTCACGTGCATGAGCTCAGTTATCTATGTGACACACATGAACTAATGCCCTTTAGTGGTGAAAAACTCTCAAATACAGAGGCGGCTTTCAAGGTCTAATAAATTAGCATATGAACCTCCTAGGTTTAGCTTTCAACTAAGAATACCAAGAGAACAAAGCTTAATTGGTGCTAGAAGTAAATTGCAAAGTTGTTTAAAATTCATCATGAATCATGAAAGTTTTTTTTTGGGCTTGACTGTCCCTTTAAGTCCACCAGATTTGCGGATTTACAAGCTTTTACATGTCTCAATTTAAAGGGACATAATACTCATATGCTAAATCACTTGAAACTAATGCAGTATAACTGTAAAAAGCTGACAGGAAAATATCACCTGAGCATCTCTATGTAAAAAAGGAAGATATTTTACCTCACAATCTCCTCAGCTCAGCAGAGTAAGTTCTGTGTAAAAAGTTATACTCAGCTGCTCCCAGCTGCAGGTAAAAAAAAAAAAAAAATGAAGAAATGAACAGCAGCCAATCAGCATCAGCAGTGCTGAGGTCATTAACTCTTACTGTGATCTCATGAGATTTGACTTAA
Organism: Bombina bombina; assembly: GCF_027579735.1. Classification (NCBI taxonomy): domain Eukaryota; kingdom Metazoa; phylum Chordata; class Amphibia; order Anura; family Bombinatoridae; genus Bombina; species Bombina bombina. Next base: position 66,109,969 of record NC_069502.1, on the reverse strand, counting down.
CTCTCATGAGATTTCATAGTAAGCTTCCTTTACCTGATTGGTGAAATAATATGAGAGTTCACAAGGCTTATCCTTTCAGCTGTCCCAGGACAGACATACTAAAATGCTGCTTAGAAGTCCTTTACAATGGGAGGTACTGAGGAACTTTTGAGGTAACATATCTTTCTTTTTTACATAGAGATGTTCAGGTGATATTTTCTAGTCAGCTTTTTACAGCTATACTGCATCACTTTCAAGTGTTTAAACATTTGGGTATTATGGCCCTTTAACACCCATGCATATACAGTATCTCACAAAAGCGAGTACACCCCTCACATTTTTGTAAATATTTTATTATATCTTTTCATGTGACAACACTGAATAAATTACACTTTGCTACAATGTAAAGTAGTGAGTGTACAGCCTGTTTAACAGTGTAAATTTGCTGTCCCCTCAAAATAACTCAACACACAGCCATTAATATCTAAACCGTTGGCAACAAAAGTGAGTACACCCCTAAGTGGAAATGTCCAAATTGGGCCCAATTAGCCATTTTCCCTCCCCGGTGTCATGTGGCTCTTTAGTGTTACAAGGTCTCATACTCTCTCATACTGGGCACTGAAAGTTCAACATGGCACCTCATGGCAAAGAACTCTCTGAGGATCTAAAAAAAAAAGAATTGTTGCTCTACATAAAGATGGCCTAGGCTCTAAGAAGATTGCCAAGACCCTGAAACTGATCTTCAGCTCGGTGGGCAAGACCATACAGCAGTTTCACTGGACAGCTGCCTCTCAGAACAGGCCTCGCCATGGTTGAGCGAAGAAGTTGAGTGCACGTGCTCAGCGTCATATCAAGAAGTTGTCTTTTGAAAATATGCGTATGAGTGCTGCCAGCATTGCTGCAGAAGTTGAAGGGGTGGGGCTCAGCCTGTCAGTGTTCAGACCATACGCCGCACACTGCATCAAATTGGTCTGCATGGCTGGATGATCCACAAGAAAGCCCGCAAACAGTTTGCTGAAGACAAGCAGTGCTTTTCAGTGTTGTCACATGAAAAGATATATGTATTACTGGAACTATGTCCTGTGGTCCGATGAGACCAAGATAAACTTATTTGGTTCAGATGGTGTCATGTGTGTGTGTGTGGCGGCAACCAGGTGAGGAGTACAAAGACAAGTGCGTCTTGGCTACAGTCAAGCATGGTGGTGGGAGTGTCATGGTCTGGGCCTTCATGAGTGCTGTCGGCACTGGGGAGCTACAGTTCATCAAGGGAACCATGAATGCCAACATGTACTGTGACATATTGAAGCAAAGCATGATCCCCTCCCTTCAGAGACTGCGCCGCAGGGCATTATTCCAACATGATAATGACCCCAAACACCTCCAAGATGACCACTGCCTTGCTAAAGAAGCTGAGGGTAAAGGTGATGGACTGGCCAAGCATGTCTCCAGACCTAAACCCTATTGAGCATCTGTGGGTCATCCTCAATCGGAAGGTGGGGGAGTGCAAGGTCTCTAACAGCCACCAGCTCCGTGATGTCGTCGTGGAAGAGGACTCCAGTGGCAACCTGTGAAGCTCTGGTGATCTCCATGCCCAAGAGGGTTAAGGCAGTGCTAGAAAATAATGGTGGCCACACAAAATATTGACACTTTGGGCTCATTTGGACATTTCCACTTAGGGGTGTACTCCCTTTTGTTACCAACGATTTAGACATTTATGGCTGTGTGTTGAGTTATTTTGAGGGGACAGCAAATTCACACTGTTATACAGGCTGTACACTCACTACTTTACATTGTAGCAAAGTGTCATTTCTTTAGTGTTGTCACATGAAAAGATATAATAAAATATTTACACAAATGTGAGGGGTATACTCACTTTTGTGAGATACTGTAACATAATATGCAATTTTTAAGCCATGATAATAATGTATATGTGTTAACCTCACTATCTGTAAGTCAGCTGCACATGTCGCTCAGTAGCATCTCAAAATATCAAGGACACAATGTAAATATTAAATGATTAACCCCATCCTGCTACAAGCGGTAGGAGAAACTCTCTTCTGTTTTACAACTGTATTAGTGCATGTAAAATAATGTCATATTGAGATGCGATTTGAATATACATGTGTGTCCCTTTATGTTAGGAACTAGCTTCACAAACTTGCTCTTCCCTTTTACAGGTTGCAAAATGAACAATATTAATGTTGTCTACACACCGTGGGCCAACTTGAGGAAAACGGGAGACATGGATGTTGGCCAGATAGGATTTCACCGGCAGAAAGATGTAATGAGTTCTTTATACTCGGTGTGCAGTGTATGCTATGTTCTATATCTATGTAATTACAAGGGAGCTTACATTTATGCACAAAGGTGTTTTGAGAAGTGCAGTGTCGTCAAAAATGTTGAACTTTAAAGAGACAGTAAAGTCAAAATTAAACTTTGGTGATTTAGATAGAGCATGAAATTTTAAACAACTATTATAAGTTTTGCTTTGTTCTTTTGGTATGCTTTGTTAAAGAGTAATAGTAAGTGAAGTCAGGAGCGTGCACGTCTTTAGCCATCTGGCACCAGTGTTTGCAGCAATGTTTATAGCAATGTTGTAAATCCATGCAAACACTGCTGCCATAGAGTGCTAAAGACATGTGCATATTCCTAGGCTCTAACATTTCTGTAGACAATGTTGCAAATACTTACTGCCAGGTGGCTAAAGAAACGTGCACGCTCCTGAGCTCACCTAGGATCACTCTTTAACAAAAGATACCAAGAAGATTAAGCAAATTGATAATAGAAGTAAATTGGTAAGTTGTTTAATATTGCATGATATATCCAATCTATTAAAGTTTAATTTTGACTTTACTGTCCCTTTAAATGTTACCTTGATTTTGTCATTTAAAATAGCTGATCTTGCCTGTTGTTATCCCCATTTCAATACTTAAAGGCACAGTTTTACCCACTTTTTTTCTCCTGCTCAAGTGTATTAAATTGTTTAGCCTTATTTACTCAAAGTTAATATAGTAAAGTATAGGCTATTGACAAGCTATGTAAACATAGCCAGCAGAGGAAATTACACTCCCAGTTGAGTGTAGAATAGATAAGCAAGGACATTTTAATGTTCCATTGTTTTTTCTAAGTATTGAGCTTTGGTTTACAGAATGATATAATATATAGAAGCATGTGTGTGTACACAAAGTGATAAAATAAACAGATCTGACTTTAACTGCAAGCTCAACCCATTTTAATAGGTTTTTGTTGTTTCAAAGCACAAAACCACTTATTTCATATACACAAATAATCCTGCAAAGGCAATTTCTCCATATATTTTATACTCTGGTCATTGGGAATACATTCAGGGAAAAACTATTATACAGTATAGGATATAGAAAAGCTATGTAAACATAGTCAGCAGAAGGAATTACACACACAGTGTGGGGTAGAAGAGATAAGTTTCCCCCTTTTCCCTTAGGGAGACTAAACACACACAGAAAGATAATGAACACCAGCTCAATAACTTGTTAGTTTGTTATATGGTGATTTACCACCTGGCTGGGTGCAGCTTTTTTTATTGAATAATGCTCTTCACAGAGAAGAACTTTCCTGAAGTATAAATGAGATTGTTCTTCCCTAGAGCATATTTGGGGCTAGAATATGAGTGGAACGCTATTTGTCACTCCCGCTCATGCATTAACTGCGCTAGAAGTAAGCTTTTTGCGCTCGTCGGGTAGAGTGCATATTACAAGTTAAAAGTAAAAAGTTTTTCACACAAGTGCTAACCCGGCGAGCACAAAATGCCGAAGTTAGAATATTTCGACCATAGAAGTCAATGGAGCAAGAAAAGTAATGTGTTTTGTGTTTCACGTTAAAGTTAACCTGAGGTCACGGTATTCTTTCTAGGGTTACTCGTGATTGCGCTCACGCGTTCACATTTACTTTCAACTTATAATACAAGGGCTCCTTTCCGACGCGCAAACAGCCGCGCTAAACCCAATATTGCTCACGCGAAACAGCGCACCACTCGTAATCTTGCCCTTAATTAGCAATTCACCCGACTGATTTTATAGACTAATTGTACTGTCTGTAGATTCAAGAGAAACAAATACTAAATATGTTCACTAGGGGGAGCAGAAGTCACAGAATAATATGACTCAAATAGTAGCATAATGGTTTGCTTGCTTTACCTGTAAATATAGGATTTTGCATACAAATGCTTAACCATTTGACTGTCAAATGAGACGGCAATGTTTTATTTTTGTCTCGGTCATCCTATGGGCTGCATGTATCTGTGATGTGACTAATTACACGGTGTAAATGGCATTTATCAATGCAAAATGTAGTTAACTTTATTATTTATTTTTATATAATCTCTTTATTTTCATCTGATGCCCAAACAAAATATAGAGCAGAGTTTCTATTTTAAAATTAAATGTTATCTGTGCTTACTGAATTCTCAAAATACTCACTAATTTATAATAATTTAAAGGGCCATTATAGGAAACAATTACATGCTGTTATTTGTTAGACTCATTTTAACACCAGTGACCCTGCAATTCTGTTTTTTAACCTCCCCCCAAACACACACACCTACACACACCACACACTACACACCCCCCACACACACACACACTACACACACACTACAAACCACCCACACACTACACCCCCCCCACACACACACTACACACACACACACACACATACACACCACACACTACACACCACCCACACACTACACCCCCCCCTACACACACACTACACACCACACACACACACACCTACATACACACACGCACACTACACACACGCCACACACTACACACCACCCACACACTACACCCCCCCCCACACACACACACACTACACACCACACACACACACTACACACCACACACACACACTAACTACACACCACACACACCTACATACACTACACACCACACACACCTACATACACTACACACCACACACACACTACACACCACACACACACTATATACACACACACTATACACCCACACACCACCCAACTACACACCACACACACACTACACACCACACACACCTACATACACTACACACACACACACTACACACACACTACATACACACATGCGCACACCTCACACACACTACACACCACCCACACTACACACACACACAACTGGCTGGACCTAATCAGCAGCAGCAGTTGCACATCTTGGTCTTGAGATTACTGATTGGATCAGAGACTGTTTCTGCTTTTGAGCAGCACAGCCATAAATGTATTTCAGTCCATTGCAGGGATTAAAGGGACATTAAACCCAAAACTTTTCTTTCATCAGACAGAGGATACAATTTTTGAAAAGTTTCCAATTTACTTCTATTATCAAATTTATTTAATTCTCATGTTATTCTTTGTTGAAGAGATACCTTGGTAGGTAGCGTGCACGTGCCTGAAGCACTACATGACAGGAAATAGTGCTGCCCTCTAGTGTGCTTGCTAATGTATAACATTGTTGCAAAACTGCTGCCATATAGTGCTGCAGGCACGTGCACACTCTTGAGCTTGCATCCCTGCTTTTCAAAAAAGGATAACAGGAAAATGAAGAAAATATGATAATAAAAGTAAATTAGAAAGTTGTTTAAAATTGTATGTTCTATCTAAATCATGAAAGAAAAAATGTGGGTTTTATGTCCCTTTAAACACACAGAATTGAAGGGTCGCTGATCTTACAAATTAGAGCATGTAATTTCTCCAACATTGGTGTGTCCGGTCCACGGCGTCATCCATAACTTGTGGGAATATTCTCTTCCCCAACAGGAAATGGCAAAGAGTCCCAGTAAAAGCTGTCCATATAGTCCCTCCTAGGCTCCGCCCACCCCAGTCATTCTCTTTGCCGCTGAACAAGCAGCATCTCCACGGAGATGGTTAAGAGTATGTGGTGATTAGTTGTAGTTTTTTGTTCTACTATCAAGTGTTTGTTATTTTAAAATAGTGCTGGTATGTACTATTTACTCTGAAACAGAAAAAGATGAAGATTTCTGTTTGTGAGAGGAAGATGATTTTAGCAGACAGTAACTAAAATCGTTTGCTGTTTCCACATAGGACTGTTGAGATGAGATAACTTCAGTTGGGGCAAACAGTTGGCAGACTTTTCTGCTTAAAGGGACAGTCTACACCAAAAAAATTCTTATTTAAAAAGATAGATGATCCCTTTATTACCCATTCCCCGTTTTTGCATAACCAACACAGTTATATTAATATGCTTTTTACCTCTCTGATTACCTTGTATCTAAGCCTTTGCAGACAGCCTCCTTATCTAAGTGCCTTTGACAGACATGCAGTGTAGTCAATCAGTGAAGACTCCTCTTCATTTGGTATCGTATACCCCCTGGATTTGGTAAAGTTGCAGCAAAGGCTGTAGCTGGGACTGTAGAGGGGTTAAAACTGTAACCGGCTCCGGTTTCCTCATTTTAAGGGTTAAAGGTCTGAAATTTGGGATGCAATGCTTTGAATGGTTTAAATTTGAACAATTCCTTCATAGTTTTTCACATATTCAGTAATAAAGTGTGCCCTGTTTAAAATTTAAAGAGACGGTAACGGTTTTGTTTTAAAACTTTTTTTGTACTTTATTGACAAGTTTAAGCCTGTTTAACATGTCTGTGCCTTCAGATAAGCTATGTTCTGTATGTATGGAAGCCAATGTGTCTCCCCCTTCAAAATTGTGTGATAATTGTGCCATAGCGTCCAAACAAAGTAAGGACAGTACTGCCACAGATAATAAAGTTGCCCAAGATGATTCATCAGATGAAGGGAGTAGACATAGTTCTACATCATCTCCTTCTGTGTCCACACCAGTTTTGCCCACGCAGGAGACCCCTAGTACTTCTAGCGCGCCAATGCTTGTTACTATGCAACAATTGACGGCAGTAATGGATAACTCCATAGCAAATATTTTATCCAAAATGCCTGCATTTCAGAGAAAGCGCGATTGCTCTGTTTTAAACACTGTAGAGCAGGAGGGCGCTGATGATAACAGGCAGAACCTGATGTTGTGACATTTAAATTTAAATTAGAGCATCTCCGCACACTGCTTAAGGAGGTGCTATCTACTCTGGATGATTGTGACAACCTGGTCATTCCAGAAAAATTGTGCAAGATGGACAAGTTCCTAGAGGTTCCGGTGCACCCCGACGCTTTTCCTATACCCAAGCGGGTGGCGGACATAGTGAATAAGGAGTGGGAGAAGCCCGGCATACCTTTTGTCCCCCCTCCTATATTTAAGAAATTATTTCCTATGGTTGACCCCAGAAAGGACTTATGGCAGACAGTCCCTAAGGTCGAGGGGGCAGTTTCTACACTAGCCAAGCGCACTACTATTCCTATCGAGGATAATTGCGCTTTCAAAGATCCTATGGATAAAAAATTGGAGGGTTTGCTTAAAAAGATTTTTGTACAGCAAGGTTACCTCCTGCAACCTATTTCATGCATTATTCCTGTCACTACAGCAGCGTGGTTCTGGTTCGAGGAACTAGAAAAGTCGCTCAGTAGAGAGACTCCGTATGAGGAGGTTATGGACAGAATTCACGCACTTAAGTTAGCTAATTCTTTTATTTTAGATGCCGCTTTGCAGTTAGCAAGATTAGCGGCGAAAGATTCAGGGTTTGCATTCGTGGCGCGCAGAGCGCTCTGGCTAAAGTCTTGGTCAGCGGATGTATCTTCCAAGACAAAATTGCTTAATATCCCTTTCAAGGGTAAAACCCTTTTTGGGCCAGAATTGAAAGAGATTATCTCAGACATCCCTGGGGGTAAGGGCCACGCCCTTCCACAAGATAGGCCTTTCAAGGCCAAGAATAAGTCCAATTTTCGTTCCTTTCGCAATTTCAGGAACGGACCGGCCTCCAACTCTGCAGCCTCTAGACAAGAGGGTAATGCTTCACAAACCAAACCAGCTTGGAAACCGATGCAAGGCTGGAACAAGGGTAAGCAGGCCAAGAAGCCTGCTGCTGCTACCAAAACAGCATGAAGGAGTAGCCCCCGATCCAGGACCGGATCTAGTAGGGGGCAGACTCTCTCTCTTTGCTCAGGCTTGGGCAAGAGATGTTCAGGACCCCTGGGCACTAGAAATAGTTTCTCAGGGTTATCTTCTGGAATTCAAGGAACTACCCCCAAGGGGAAGGTTCCACATGTCTCACTTATCTTCAAACCAAATAAAGAGACAGGCATTCTTACATTGTGTAGAAGACCTGATAAAGATGGGAGTGATACACCCAGTTCCAACCGTGGAACAAGGAATGGGTTTTTACTCAAATCTGTTTGTTTGTAGTTCCCAAAAAAGAGGGAACTTTCAGACCAATTCTGGATTTAAAGATAATAAACAAATTTCTCAGAGTTAAAGATGGGAGTGATACACCCAGTTCCATCTGTGGAACAAGATCAGGGTTTTTTTTTTACTCAAATCTGTTTGTAGTTCCCAAAAAAGAGGGAACTTTCAGACCAATTCTGGATTTAAAAATTCTAAACAAATTTCTCAGAGTGCCATCGTTCAAAATGGAAACTATTCGAACGATTTTACCTACAATCCAGGAGGGTCAATTTATGACTACCGTGGATCTAAAGGATGCGTATCTACATATTCCTATCCACAAGGATCATCATCAGTTCCTAAGGTTCGCCTTTCTGGACAAACATTACCAGTTTGTGGCTCTCCCATTCGGGCTAGCCACTGCTCCAAGGATTTTCACAAAGGTACTCGGGTCCCTTCTAGCGGTTCTAAGACCAAGGGGCATTGCAGTGGCACCTTACTTGGACGACATTCTGATACAAGCGTCGTCTCTTTCAAAGGCAAAGGCTCACACAGACATCGTTCTGGCCTTTCTCAGATCTCACGGATGGAAAGTGAACATAGAAAAAAGTTCCCTGTCTCCGTCGACAAGAGTTCCTTTCTTGGGGACAATAATAGATTCTTTAGAAATGAAGATTTTCCTGACAGATGTCAGAAAGTCAAAACTTCTAAACGCTTGTCAAGTTCTTCACTCTGTTCCACGACCTTCCATAGCTCAGTGCATGGAAGTAGTAGGGTTGATGGTTGCAGCAATGGACATAGTTCCTTTTGCGCGAATTCATCTAAGACCATTACAGCTGTGCATGCTGAAACAGTGGAATGGGGACTATACAGACTTGTCTCCAGTGATTCAAGTAGATCAGAAGACCAGAGACTCATTCCGTTGGTGGCTAACCCAGGATCACCTGTCCCAGGGAATGAACTTCCGCAGACCAGAGTGGGTCATCGTCACGACCGACGCCAGTCTAGTGGGCTGGGGCGCGGTCTGGGACTCCCTGAAAGCTCAGGGGCTATGGTCTCGGGAAGAGTCTCTTCTCCCGATAAACATTCTGGAACTGAGAGCGATATTCAATACTCTCAGGGCTTGGCCTCAACTAGCAAAGGCCAGATTCATAAGATTCCAATCAGACAACATGACGACTGTTGCTTACATCAACCATCAGGGGGGAACAAGGAGTTCCCTGGCGATGAGAGAAGTGACCAAAATCATAAAATGGGCGGAGGATCACTCCTGCCACCTATCTGCGATCCACATCCCAGGAGTGGAAAACTGGGAGGCGGATTATCTGAGTCGTCAGACATTCCATCCGGGGGAGTGGGAACTCCACCCGGAGATATTTGCCCAGTTGACTCAATTATGGGGCATTCCAGACATGGATCTGATGGCGTCTCGTCAGAACTTCAAGGTTCCTTGCTACGGGTCCAGATCCAGGGATCCCAAGGCGACTCTAGTGGATGCATTAGTAGCGCCTTGGACCTTTAACCTAGCTTATGTGTTTCCACCGTTTCCTCTCATTCCCAGGCTGGTAGCCAGGACCAAGCAGGAGAGGGCCTCGGTGATCTTGATAGCTCCTGCGTGGCCATGCAGGACTTGGTATACAGACCTGGTGAATATGTCATCGGCTCCACCATGGAAGCTACCTTTGAGACAGGATCTTCTAGTACAAGGTCCATTCGAACATCCAAATCTAGTTTCCCTCCAGCTAACGGCTTGGAAATTGAACGCTTGATTTTATCTAAGCGTGGGTTTTCAGATTCTGTAATAGATACTCTGGTACAAGCCAGAAAACCTGTAACTAGAAAAATTTACCATAAAATATGGAAAAGATATATCTGTTGGTGTGAATCCAAGGGATTCTCATGGAGTAAGATCAAAATTCCTAGGATTCTTTCCTTTCTACAAGAAGGTTTGGATAAGGGATTATCAGCGAGTTCTCTAAAGGGACAGATTTCTGCTTTATCTGTCTTGTTACACAAACGACTGGCAGCTGTGCCTGATGTTCAAGCTTTTGTTCAGGCTTTGGTCAGGATCAAGCCTGTTTACAGACCTTTGACTCCTCCCTGGAGTCTGAATTTAGTTCTTTCAGTTCTTCAAGGGGTTCCGTTTGAACCTCTACATTCCATAGATATCAAGATGTTATCTTGGAAAGTTCTGTTTTTGGTTGCTATTTCTTCTGCTAGAAGAGTTTCTGAGTTATCTGCTTTGCAGTGTAATCCGCCCTATCTGGTGTTCCATTCAGATAAGGTTGTTTTGCGTACTAAACCTGGTTTCCTTCCAAAGGTTGTTTCCAACAAGAATATGAACCAGGAAATAGTTGTGCCTTCTTTGTGTCCGAATCCAGTTTCAAAGAAGGAACTATTCTATTTAGAAGCAACACAGGATTTCAGACAAACGTCTTCTCTGTTTGTCGTTTATTCTGGCAAGAGGAGAGGTCAAAAAGCTACTGCTACCTCTCTTTCCTTTTGGCTAAAAAGCATCATCCGATTGGCTTACGAGACTGCCGGACGGCAGCCTCCTGAACGCATCACAGCTCACTCTACTAGGGCTGTGGCTTCCACATGGGCCTTCAAGAACGAGGCTTCTGTTGATCAGATATGTAAGGCAGCGACTTGGTCTTCCCTGCACACTTTTGCCAAATTCTACAAATTTGATACTTTTGCTTCTTCGGAGGCTATTTTTGGGAGAAAGGTTTTGCAAGCCGTGGTGCCTTCTGTTTAGGTAACCTGATTGGCTCCCTCCCTTCATCCGTGTCCTAAAGCTTTGGTATTGGTTCCCACAAGTTATGGATGACGCCGTGGACCGGACACACCAATGTTGGAGAAAACAGAATTTATGCTTACCTGATAAATTACTTTCTCCAACGGTGTGTCCGGTCCACGGCCCGCCCTGGTTTTTTAATCAGGTTTGATGAATTTCTTTCTTTAACTACAGTCACCACGGCACCTTATGGTTTCTCCTGTTTTTTCTCCTGTCCGTCGGTCGAATGACTGGGGTGGGCGGAGCCTAGGAGGGACTATATGGACAGCTTTTGCTGTGCTCTTTGCCATTTCCTGTTGGGGAAGAGAATATTCCCACAAGTTATGGATGACGCCGTGGACCGGACACACCGTTGGAGAAAGTAATTTATCAGGTAAGCATAAATTCTGTTTTTTCCACTATAATGGCCATTTAAACGCGCTGTAGGCTAGTGAATGTATCTCAGTATGTTAATTTATCTACTAATGTGTTCTAATGTCTGGCTGGTATTTCACCACTTTGTTTTCCCTTGTTTCTAGGTTAAAAGTGTGACCGTTGACAAGAAGGCAAATGAAATACTGAACCGCTTGGAGAAGACAAAGGACGAACGACACCCTGATCTTGCGGCAGAGAAGGAGTCTCGGGACCGGGAAGAAAGGAACGAGAAGAAAGCCCAGATACAAGATGTAAAGAAGAAAGAGAAGGAAGAAACGAGAAAGAAGAAAGAGATGGATGAACTCAGGTAATTGGGATCAGCTCTACACAGAAATTAAGGCAGCTGGGTTATATAATGAAGTAGTCGGTGGGGGCAAATTAATATTGTGCAATATTATAAAATGGTCTGTTATTTATAAATGGAACTTAAGCTATCCAAAGCACAAAGTAATTGCATAATTTAACATAAATTTATTTTATGTTAATTTGTGCAACAAATATTTCAAAATTTCATATTAACTCATGTTGGCCCTTAATATTTTAGTCGAGTGGTTTGCCTATTAAATAGTTTCTAGGGAAGACCACTGAATAATAAATAAAGTAATGTTTATGTGTGTCTGTGTTTGTGTGCTTGTGTTTCTGCCAAACCTATTGTCAACAGGTGCATACAATCCAGCACATAGTCTATGGAAGTTTTGTGGCTAACATTGGCCGTACAGTGGGTTGTGCGGAAGAGCTCAGTGACTTTAACTGTGGCACTGTCATTTGATGCCACATTTGCCTTACGTCCGTTTGTGAAATTTCTGCCCTGTTGAAGTGTAAGTGCTGTTAATGTGAAGTGAAAGTTTCTAGGAGCAACAACAAGCCAGCAACAAAGTTGTAGACCACACAAACTCACAGAGTGAGGTTACCTACAAGTTGCCTATCATCTGTTGCATCACTTACTACAGAGATCCAAACTGCCCCTGGAAGCAACATCAGCACATGAACTGTGTGTCGGTAGCTTCATGAAATGGGTTTCCTGGCCTAGCAGCTGTACCCAAGCCTCACATTAACATGTGCAATGCTAAGTAGTGTACAGCACACTGGATTCTGAAGCGGTGAAAACTCTCTGGAATGCTGTGTCACACTTTACTGTCTGACGGAAGAATCTGGGCCTGGCATATGCCAGGAGAACGCTACCTAGTGTAATTCATAGTGCCTACTGTAAAGTTTAATGGAGGAGGGAAAAATGGTCTGGGACGGTTTTTCAAGGTCAGGATAAGGCCCCTTAGTTTCAATGAATGGTCAGCTTATTGCTGCAGGATACAAAATGCTTTAGACAATTGGGTGATTCCAGCTTTCTAGATCCTTTCCTGTTACAGCATGACACTGTCTCTATGCACAAAGCCAGGTCCAAGAAGACATGATTTGACCAGTTTGGTGTAGAGGAAATCAAGACATGCACAGAGCACTGAACTCAACTCAACTGAACACTTTTGGGATGAATTGTAGCACAAGCTAAACCTTCTCGGCCATGATTAGTGTCTGACCGCTCAAATGTTTTTTTTTAGCTAAATAGGCACAGATTCCCACAGGTCCATCCAAAATCTTGTGGAAAGCCTACCTAGAAGAGTTGCAGCTGTTCTGCCTGCACAAGGGGGTCAACTCCATATTAATGCCCATGGTTTTTGAATTGAATGTCCAACAAGCTCATGTAGGTGTGATGGTCAGAAGTCTACATACTTTTGGCCATATAGCGTGTATATAATATGTACATACCCACACAAACACATTATTGTATCATGGATAATCAAAAATTCTTGTTCTCTTAATTTTTAAGCTACTAGGTTTTGTGAAAATGTGTCAAGCCTTGGATTAAACCATATTCAAAATTGTGTTGCATATCTCTTTGTGACCTATAGTGAACAGTGTGCTGTCTAGCCACTTGCTAACTGCTACTGCATTTTTACATTTGATAAAAACATCATTTAGTTAAAGAGACGCTGTAACCAAAACTTTTCTTTTGCAATTCAGAAAGAGCATGCAATTTTAAGCAACTTTCTAATTTACTCCTATTATCAAATTTTCTTCGTTCTCTTGCTATCTTTATTTGAAAAAGAAGGCATCTAAGCTTTTTTGGATTCAGTACTCTGGACAGCACTTTTTTATTGGTAGATGAATTTATCCACCAATCAGCAAGGACAACCCAGGTTGTTCACCAAAAATGGGCTGGCATCTAAACTTATATTCTTGCATTTCAAATAGATACCAAGAGAATGAAGAAAATTTTATAATAGGAGTAAATTAGAAATTTGCTTAAAATTTCATGCTCAATCTGAATCACGAAAGAAACATTTTGGTTACAGTGTCCCTTTAACTAAACTATATTAGTCCATTACAGACACAGCTGAATGTGTCAACAAGCAAGCAATAGAGGTTTGTTTGTGCTTAAACCATAAATCAATTTTACGTTTTAATCTACTTTCACTATTTAATTGATTTGTAATCATCAGAAAGTGGATCCATATTTAAAAGTGTGTGACTGCTGTCCTTTTTATGTGCCACTACTGATGTTAGTATGACTAGGGGTCTGATCTGATGTGAGTATGTAGCTGACAGAGGGGCTGCAGGACTAGGTGTCTGATCTGATGTGTGTGTTTAGCTGGCAGAGGGGCTGCAAGACTAGGTGTCTGATCTAATGTGTGTTTAGCTGACAGAGGGGCTGCAAGACTAGGTGTCTGATCTGATGTGAGCATGTGACTGACAGGGGAGCTGCATGAGTAAGGGTCTTATCTTATGTGAGTATGTAGCTGACAGGGGCTACATGACTAGGGGTATATGATATGATATGGGTGTTTAGAGGGGATACATTGGACTTTTAAAATAAATAATAACATAACCAATTTCTAGTGATCTTGATGACAAACAGAATTGCCAAATTTTAGCCACTGGTGTCTTGCTTATTATAAGCAGTCCTGAACGTTCCCACTAAATATAGAGGAGTGAGAAATCTGACTTTTCCATTTATTAGACATTTAGCTTGGTTTTACTTTCCTGGCTAGTAATGTTTGCTTACTACTGAACTAAACCAATATGTTTTCATACATTCTTTCCTAAATTGTTTTGTATATAGTACATAGTATATAGTGTATATAGTACATAGTATATAGTGTACATAGTATATAGTGTATATAGTACATAGTATATAGTGTATATAGTACATAGTATATAGTGTATATAGTACATAGTATATAGTGTATATAGTATATAGTGTACATAGTATATAGTGTACATAGTATATAGTGTATATAGTATATAGTACATAGTATATAGTGTATATAGTATATAGTGTATATAGTACATAGTATATAGTGTATATAGTACATAGTATATAGCGTATATAGTACATAGTATATAGTGTATATAGTACATAGTATATAGTGTATATAGTACATAGTATATAGCGTACATAGTATATAGCGTATATAGTACATAGTATATAGTACATAGTATATAGTGTATATAGTACATAGTATATAGTGTATATAGTATATAGTGTATATAGTACATAGTATATAGCGTACATAGTACATAGTATATAGTGTATATAGTATATAGCGTATATAGTACATAGTATATAGTGTATATAGTATATAGTGTATATAGTACATAGTATATAGTGTATATAGTACATAGTATATAGTGTATATAGTACATAGTATATAGTGTATATAGTACATAGTATATAGTGTATATAGTATATAGTGTATATAGTACATAGTATATAGTACATAGTATATAGTGTATATAGTACATAGTATATAGTACATAGTATATAGTGTATATAGTACATAGTATATAGTGTATAGTGTATATAGTACATATTATATAGTGTATATAGTATATAGTGTATATAGTACATAGTGTATATAGTGTATATAGTACATAGTATATAGTGTATATAGTATATAGTGTATATAGTACATAGTATATAGTGTATATAGTACATAGTATATAGTGTATATAGTACATAGTATATAGTGTACATAGTATATAGTACATAGTATATAGTGTATATAGTACATAGTATATAGTACATAGTATATAGTGTATATAGTACATAGTATATAGTGTATAGTGTATATAGTACATATTATATAGTGTATATAGTGTATATAGTACATAGTGTATATAGTGTATATAGTACATAGTATATAGTGTATATAGTACATAGTATATAGTGTATATAGTACAAAACACACAAACACCACCATGAAAGGTTCTGAAAATTGTAGTCTCCTAGATTTTACTTGAAGGGACATTCCAGCCAAAATTGGAATCCACATGCAAGCAATTTTGTTATATACATGCATTAGCAAAAATGTCCCTAATAAAATCTATAACTGTTTCAAAAGTGTATTTAAGTATGCACCATGCACCAGCATTTTAAGCGCAGTACTTACTCAGAGAGCCTAAGGTGTTTGTACTATCTGGTAATGACTCAATTTGTTAATTGCTGACATGATACAAGCCCCACTGGAGCTCTGGGCAGCTGCAGTATTTAAAATGCTGGTGCACTGAGAATATCTAGCTATGCTTCACGTGCACGTGCAGAGAATAATGTTGACAATAAAACGGTGATAACTTTTAGAAGCAGTTTTGCAAATACATGTATATTGCAAATATGTTTCTATTCAAAGATATGATTCATCTATGTGCATTTACATTTTGACAGAAATGTCTCTTTAAAATTGTATTCTCCTATCTGAATCATGAAAGGATTTTTTTTATTTCATGTCCCTTTAAACAACTTTCCAATTTACTTCTATTAATTGATTTGCTTCCTTCTCTTGTTATCATTTGCTGAAAGGTTTATCTAGGGAAGTTCATGAGCAGCAGAGAACTTAGGTTCTAGATGTTGATTGGTGTCTGAATATATATATATATATATATATATATATATATATTGATTGATTGTGATTGGCTCACCCATGTGTTCAGTTAGAAACTAGTAGTGCATTGCTGCTCCTTCAACAAATAATACCAAGAGAATGAAATTATATTCTCTTACTGAATCATGAAAGAAAATTTTTGGGTTTCATGTCCCTTTAAGGGGGATATGAAACACTTTGAGGTTGTAATAGAAAATGGGTAATCAATCAACTTTGCAATATATAATTTCCTTATTTTTGCCCCTTTTTCATGTTATTTAAAATGCACTTACTGCAGACTTCACC
This sequence comes from Bombina bombina, assembly GCF_027579735.1. Classification (NCBI taxonomy): domain Eukaryota; kingdom Metazoa; phylum Chordata; class Amphibia; order Anura; family Bombinatoridae; genus Bombina; species Bombina bombina. The sequence goes on along the minus strand of NC_069502.1, from coordinate 66,093,284 downwards.
AGCATAATCGTTCTACATATATGTTCCTAATAGATGATAACATACTGCAAAACAATGCAATGACAGTGGCTATCTGTGTCTTCTCCAAATAAGGATGGTAGTTTAACCACTGAACAACAAGTGAAGTAAGCAACGTGTTCAGAAAATGTTCACATTCTGCTAGTATGTTTATTAATTGGAAGACTACAGAAGAGTCTTTCATGTCCCTTTTTAAATTGGTCAAACTTTGTCGTATGTGGTTACGGTTTGTGGAAGAAACAAAATCCTTTTTTTTTTTATTTTAAATAATGACGTGTATCAAATTAAAAACTATGTAATAAATGTCTGCTTGAGATCAGTAAAGTCTACAGCTTTGTGATAGATTATCTGCAGCTAAACAAAGCACATGTATTCCCCCGCTGCAGATGTCTCACGCACATGTGAAAAACTATGTAGCGTCCTGAGCTGTTCACTTAGGCTTTAGCTTTTTCTTTTTGAATAATATTAATCTCCTGCAGGCTTGCTCATACGATAGCCAAGGCTGCACGCGCAGCTTCTTAAATGAAGCCCTTTGTCCAACTGTCTAAACCCTTTTAAATTAGCTCATATCGTTCTCAATTTTTGTTGCACAAATTATCAATAAATCAATTTATATTATGCAGGTAATATGTTCTTTGGATAACTTAAGTAACATTTATAACAGAAAATCTTGTAATATTGCAAAATATTACACTGCCCCCTCACAGCTGGCAACATTTTCTGTGAAGAATACTGCTTTATTAGTAACCAAATATTACAATTTAGAGAGTGAATCAACGAAAACAAAACGGATGAGAAATTTCTAACTACATGTGCAGCAAATTAGTAGAAAAATGAAATCGTATTATGCAGAATCAAACACAAGGTTGTAGGGGAAGAGGGTATATCCTGCTCTTCCTCCCATTTGCATACCTCATCTTACTTGTTCCTTTTACTCTAGGTGCATAACGTCATAGCATTGATACTTGCAACGTTTGATTGTTTAATATTTTTCACATGTAAATGTTTGTGTTCTAAAAATGGCTTATTTTAGTTTAACCTCTTGACACCCATAGGACTGTCCATGCTGTCCTAACAGCATTGGGCTTTAATACCTTTAGGACAGCATGGAACATCCCCCAGGATCCAATCAGTGGCAATGGAGTCACATGATCGCAGTGACGATCACGTGACTTCCCGTTTTCACTTTTATTCACATTGAAACTTCATTCTCCCCCCAAAGGAGTTAAATAAATTTAAGATCACAACATAATAAGTAACACATTTTCAAACACTAACCTTCTCGTTAAGCTTCATCCGCTGTCTTATATCATTGGAGCAACATCTGAATGTTGTGTCATTCAGCCCACTTCAGTGCAATTGATAATGAGGTGGTACCTGCCCTTTACAGCTGAACGCTAGCACTGTTAAATATGCAACACAGTGCTATCTGAATGGACTATTTTGTCTATAGTGCAGTACGTAGGTGCACCCAGTTTGTTCAGGGAATTTGTTTTTAATATATATATGATGCGAACTGTTGGTTATTTCACAAGGTTTTAGAAACAGTTCTCCCTGTAAGAAGCTAATTGTGTTTTTGAGGGCTGTATCATATATAAAAATACAGCTATTTAAATAATTGGCAGCAGCATTGCATGTGCTGAGTCTTATTTAATACAAATTGGCCTTATACATTTGCAGGAATACTCCATTACTGAGTTTGTGTTCTGTTTTTCCCAAATACACTTCTGCTTTTGACAGTATATTTGATGTTTCACTTGTGAGCTTTTTGGACTTTTTCCTTCTTAATATAAGGAGAGTCCACGGCTTCATTCCTTACTGTTGGGAAATACTGAATTTGGCCACCAGGAGGAGGCAAAGACACCCCAGCCAAAGGCTTAAAGGGACAGTCAAGTAAAAAAAAAATTTCATGATTTAAATAGGGCATGTTATTTTAAACATCTTTCCAATTTACTTTTATTACCAATTTTGCTTTGTTCTCTTGTAATTCTTAGTTGAAAGCTAAATCTAGGAGGTATATATGCTAATTTCTTAGACCTTGAAGGCCACCTCTAATCTGAAAGCATTTTGACAGTTTTTCACCACTAGAGGGCGTTAGTTTATGTGTTTCATATAGATAACATTGAGCTCAGGTACGTGAAGCTTCTAAGAGCAAGCACTGATTGCCTAAAAATGCAAGTCTGTCAAAAGAACTAAAATAAGGGGGCAGTTTGCAGAGCCATAGATACAAGGTAATCACAGAGGTAAAAAGTATATTATTATAACTGTGTTGGTTATGCAAAATTGGGCAATGGTTAATAAAGGGATTATCTACCTTTTTTAAAAAACAAAAATTCTGGTGTTTACTGTATCTTTTAAATACCTCTCCCACTTCCCCCATCCCCCAGTCATTCTTTGCCTTTCGTCACAGGAGGATGGCAGAGAAGTGTCAGAAGATTTCAAAGTAGTTCCTTAGGAGGGGTATCTGTCCTTCGATATGGGACTGGAGTTTTATGTAGTCTTGTCAGCCTCTCAATGAGAACAGTGACGAAAGTTGGAGATGCAGGGAGAGTCTTTCTGCTAACCCATCCAAACTGCCTGCTAACAGCTCCTCAAGCAGTCAGTGTTGACGAGTTTCACTGCCTGCTTTTTTCTTCACTCAAGTCCATGTCAGGAGCGATGCTACAAGACTTGAGAGGCTGTGTTGCTGTTCCACAGCATGGATTCTGGTAAGATCGTTTACATTTTTACATATGTTGAAAACGCTAGAAGACAGGGTCACAGTGTGACTACTTTTATCTTAATAGAATCATGGGTCATACTTTCATTTCCTCTTTCCTGACCGAGCTAGCTGTCGGAGAAGACTTTTTTTTTTTTCTCTCTGTTTTGCCTAGGTCTAGGAGAAGGTGAGTGCCCCAGCCATTGGGAGTATAAAGGTGCAGTTTTTGTGAGAAATAGATGTTTTTTATTCTGTGTCCTACTGTCATTAGGATAAGCTATGGAGGATTCTGATATTCTTGAGGGTACTCCCTCTATTCCAAATATTAATGCCCGTTTATATTGTGAGGAGGCCTTGGTATGCCCGCCCTCTCAACTATGTTCCACATGCCTCAACAAAGTTATTATGTCTAAGAACGTTAACCCCTTTAGTACCACTGAGCCATCCACCTCTGAGGACTCGCCGTCCTGTGAGGTGCATACCCATCAGTCATCTCCCTCATCACATGCAGCTTCCTGTAGCATGATTGATCCTCCATCTTTTACCATTAGTTAGACGGCAATGTCTGAGGCCCTTAGTGCTTTACCTCGCCCTGCCAAGCGCAAGTGAAAGGTTAAACATAGCTCTTCTGTCCAGGGGTCATCAAGTGACTTATTGGATTTACACTCCTTAACCAAAAAGACAAGGAAGTCACAGAGACCTTCTGTCCCTTGCACTTCCCAGAATAGGCAACAAACAAGGAAGGAGTTTGCCTAAAATCCTTAGTAGCTTGAAGATAGAACTTCAAGGCTCGAACCACGTCCAAATTATGAAGCATACGTTCCTTCAAAACAGAAGGATTAGGAAACAAGGAAGGAACCACAATCTCTTGATTGATGTTGTGGTCTGACACGACCTTAAGGAGAAACCCTAACTTAGTACGTAGGACAGCCTTATCAGAATGGAACATTAGATAAGGAGGCTCACATTGCAAGGCAGCAATCTCAGATACTCTATGCGCAGAAGCAATAGCCAGTAGAAAAAGAACCTTCCAGGATAATAACTTAGTGTCAATTTCATCCGGCGCTGGATCGTGTAGGGGCAGACTGTCGCTGTTTTCAGACACTTGGTTCAGGGACGTGCAGGATCCATGGGTCCTGGAGGTCATAGCTCAGGGATACAAGATAGGTTTCAAATCTCAACCACCCAAGGGCAAATTTCTCCTTTCAAGCCTGTCTTTAAAACCAGAAAAGAGGGAAGCCTTTCTGGGGTGCGTACGGGATCTGTCTAGGGGTCATTGTCCCGGTTCCTATCGCAGAAAGAGGTTTGGGATACTATTCAAACCTGTTTGTGGTCCCAAAGAAGGAGGGAACTTTCCGCTCGATTCTGGACCTAAAGTGCTTAAATAAGTTTCTAAATGTCCCCTTGTTCAAGATGGAGACAATAAGGTCCATCCTTTCTCTAGTTCAGGAAGGACAGTTCATGACCACTATAGATCTGAAGGATGCTTACCTTGAGGTTCCAATCCACAAGGATCACTTCCAGTTCCTAAGGTTTGTGTTCCTAGACCAGCACTTCTGTTTGGTCTAGCTACGAAGGTTCTAGGGGCTCTTCTGGCCGTTGTCAGAACCCAGGGTATAGCAGTAGCTCCCTACTTGGACGATATTCTGGTACAAGCACCATCTTTTCGTCTGTTGGAGGACCATTCGGTATCTCTTCTATCTCCTTTGATCTCATGGATGGAAGATAAACTTAGACAAGAAATCTCTGATTCCAAGCACCAGGGTAGAATTCCTGGGTACTACAATAGACTCCATCCTGATCAACATTCTGGAACTTCGAGCAATCTTCAATGCTCTGAAGGCTTGGCCTCTTCTGGGTTCATCCCGGTTTATTAGATTCCAATCAGACAATATAACCTCAGCGGCTTACATCAACCATCAGGGTGGAACGAGAAGCTCCCTAACAATGAGGGAAGTATCTCGGATTCTGGAGTGGGCAGAAGCTCACAGCTGTTTTGCTGTCAGTGATCCACATTCCGGGTGTGGACAACTGGAAGCGGATTTTCTCAGCAGACAGTCCTTTCATCCGGGGGAATGGTCTCTCCATCCCAAAGTGTTTGCAGAGATATGCTACAGGTGGGGGATGCCGGAGATAGATCTCATGGCGTCTTGTCTCAATACCAAACTACCCAGAAATGGGTCGAGGTCCAGGGATTCTCAGGCGGAGCTAATAGGTGCATTAGCAGTGCCTTGGAGGTTCAATCAAATTTATCTTTTTCCCGCCGTTACCACTCCTTCCTCTTGTAGTGGCCCGCATCAAGCAGGAGTAGGCATCAGTGATACTGATTGCTCCATCATGGCCGCGAATGACGTGGTTCATGGATCTGGTTGGGATGTCATCTTCTCCTCCATGGAAGTTGCCTTGTTGCAGGGATCTGCTGGAACAGGGTCCTTTTTGTTCATCAAAATCTAGATACTCTGAGACTAACTGCGTGGAGATTGAACGCTTAGTCCTAGCCAAGAGAGGTTTTTCTGAGTGAGTTATTGATACTCTCATTCAATCTCGTAAGCCGGCTACTCGTCGCATCTATCATAAGTTATGGAGAACCTATTTATTCTGGTGTGAAGAGCGTGGATTCCCCTGGCATAAAGTTATGGTTGCCAGTATCCTATTGTTTCTCCAGGATGGACTGGAGAAGGGTCTTTCTGCCAGTTCCCTGAGGGGACAAATTTCAGCCCAGTCATTAAGGCTCTGATTAGGATCAGACCCATGTTCAGATCTAAGGCTCCGCCTTGGAGTCTGAATCTTGTTCTTAAAGTTTTGCAGCGGGCTCCGTTTGAGCCTATGCATGAAATTGACATTAAGTTGTTATCCTGAAAGTTTCTTTTTCTACTGGCTATTGCTTCTGTTCGCAGAGTATCTGAGATTGCCACCTTGCAATGTGATCCTCCTTATCTGGTGTTCCATTCTGATAAGGCTGTCCTACGTACTAAGTTAGGGTTTCTCCCTAAGGTCGTGTCAGACCGCAACATCAATCAAGAGATTGTGGTTCCTTCCTTGTTTCCTAATCCTTCTGTTTTGAAGGAACGTATGCTTCATAATTTGGACGTGGTTCGAACCTTGAAGTTCTATCTTCAGGCTACTAAGGATTTTAGACAAACTCCTTCCTTGTTTGTTGCCTATTCTGAGAAGCGTTAGGGACAGAAGGTCTCTGCGACTTCCTTGTCTTTTTGGTTAAGGAGTGTTATCCGCTTAGCTTATGAGACAGCGAGACATAAGCCTCCTCAGAGAATTACGGTTCATTCTACTACATTCTACTAGAGCAGTTGCTTCCTCTCTTGAGCCTTTAATAACAAGGCCTCTATAGATCAGATTTGTTAGGCAGCTACCTGGTCCTGGTGTTTTTGCTTCGGCTGAAGCAGCTTTTGGGAGAAAGGTTTTGCAGGCTGTGGTTCCCTCAGATTAGAGTCCGCCTTTCTTTTTGTCCCTCCCTTTGTCATTCAGTGTCTTCTAGAGCTTGGGTATAAATTTCCCAACAGTAAGGAGAGAAGCCGTGGACTCTCCTTATATTAAAAAGGAAAACATAAATTATACTTACCAGATAATTTAATTTCCTTCTGTATAAGGAGAGTCCACGGCCCCGCCCGTGTTCTCCGATGGGCGGCCCCCTAAATTATATTTTTCTTCTGGCACCTTTTATACCCTGATATTTCTCCTACTGTTCCTTGTTCCCTCAGCAGAATGACTGGGGGAAGTGGGAGAGGTATTTAAGCCTTTGGCTGGGGTGTCTGTCTCCTCCTGGTAGCCAGGTTCAGTATTTCCCAACAGTAAGGAATGAAGCCGTGGACTCTCCTTATACAGAAGGAAATTAAATTATCAGGTAAGCATAATTTATGTTTTTTCAGCAGAAAACCCTCTTCTCTATGTGTTTATATAAATTCATCCATGAAATTGCTTTATAGATTAAGTGTTATGATTTATCAAAATGAAAAGACATTTTATTAAATATTTTAATATATTTGAGTAAATTTCAGAATGGATTATCAGTGTTTAATACCAAATAAGTGCAGTTGTTTTCTTGTCTTCTCTCTTTCCAGATTATATTTTCTGTAGCACTGGTGGCTGCTCTCCCATTGCACTGCTAGTCTCATCTCTTTCTTTGCTAATCCATCTATTTATCTTCCATCCACTTGTGTCATTTTAACGCATACCTCTCTCTTTTATAGAAGTTACTCATCCTTGATGAAATCTGAAAATATGTCTACAAACCAGGTAACTGTTCTTCAAATGTCTGCGCGATTGTTTCTTGGGTAGAACAGGCACATTGTAATACTTCACCTAAACAGAATTGTTTTCCTGAAGTTGTACAGTATAAACACTAAGGGCCAGATTACAAGTGGATCGTTATATTGCGCTTCCGCTAGATCGCTAATTGCACTAGAAGTAACACTTTTGCATTCGTATTATGAGTTGAAAGTGGTCATCGTTCCCGCACTAACCCGACGAGTGCAAGCAGCTTCTAGCGCAAATAGACTGTTGCGCAAACAGTAACCTATTCCCCCATAGCAGTCAATGGAGAAAAAAAAGTGCAAAAAAAACTAGCACTCGACTTGTGCGCAAACACGATCATATATTTTCATATACGCGTACCCTATCGCATATTCTAATATGCACAAGCCCGATCACATATTCAAACCCAACATGCAAATATGAATATTGTATAAATTTGCTTTTCCATCTTTTTTATCTACCGAACGGCAAAGGGCTCCAATACACTTATATGCATGTCTATATATGTGTACATATGTATTTATGTTTTTATATGTGTATATATGTCTGTAAATTCATATATACACATATAAATACATATGTGCACAAACACACACATATATATATATATATATATATATATATTTATATTTAGACATGCATATGTATTATCCCTATGTTAAAGTCATTTGCCTGGTTTTTTTTTATTTCTAACACCTGAGATCTCATATTTTTTTTTTTATAAATATTTTTCTTTATTAAATAGAAATTCACTGTACAGTAATATTGATATAACATTACATCAAAACATATCTTATAACAAAATATAGCTGTATACATGGTTGACGGAAACATACATTTCACTCACTGAAATATTCAGAAACATTAGAACTGGTGTGTCAACAGTGTATATTCACATAATAGCTAATATAGGAAAGAGAAGAAAAATCAGATATCGGGCATTATTTGGCCCTAGGGAAGGAGCAAATAGAATGTGAGCCAACAGGGCCCACGTACTAATTTTCCAGACAACTTGATAAATAGGGGTTATACACATCTCCCTCATATAGAGGGTAAAGAATGAGATAAAGAGAAAAGAAAAAAAAAGGGGGGGGAGGAAGAGAAAAGGAGAGAGAGAAGAGAGAGAAAAAAAAAAAAAGGGGGGAGGGGGAAGGGAGGAGTGAGGGAAGGAGGCGGAATGGGGAGGGGGCTGCATGAACTCTCTCCTCTCATTTCAGGAGTAGATCGCGCTGCTGGTGGGTCTCATTTATCGGAGTTCAAACCAGTCAGATCTCATATTTTTGAGCCCTTATAACTTTTGTGTGCAAATTGTTTTTGTAATCATTTTTATTACAGTGTTATGAGTGTAAATTGTACTTTGTAATGTATTTTTGATGTGTTTTGCGACACTTTTTTAACTTGTGTAACAGTTAACCAGAGCTCTGAGATTGCAGTAATGATTCTAGCTCAAATGATTGCGAATGCGCTAAACTTGTAGTATGAGCAGAATTTAACCTGCGCACAAACGATCGGGGAAAACCCTCATGCAAACATTTGTGCGTCACTTGTAATCTAGCCCAATATGCAGAAAATTCCCTCAAGTCTCAAATATGGGGGCTTCTTTTTTTTTTCATTTCTCTTCTTCCCCCACAGAGTGTAGGCCACTTCCCCAAATTACCCTTTGTACTCTAATTGTTTGTCCTGGCTTTTGCTAAACCTGCATTAAAGGGACAGTATACTGTAAAATAGTTTTTCCCTTAATGTGTTTACAATTGCTTTTTTTACCAACTGCAGAGTAAAAAATGTATGAAAATTAGCTTTTTAAGGTTTATTTCTGTATATTAAAGCTCTGATTTTGTGTTTTGAAGCCACAGCCTAATAAAATAGGTTGAGCTTGTAGGTATAATCAGATCTCATTACTGTATCACATTGTGCACATATACCTGCTTCTTTATCTTATATCTGTCCTTAAAACAATCACCAATACTTTGAGAGAACAATGGAAAATCAACATTTTATTACCTTATCTCTGCTTTATCACACTGGGAGTGTAATTTCTTCTGCTGGCTGTGTTTACAAAGCTTATCTATAGCTGGTACGCGCGGCCACAAACTTTCAGAATAGGTGGGGATACCACATGCTAAATTAACAATTTCAAATGCCAATATAAGGGTAAAGGAGCTAATTGTAAACAATTTAATACACTCCAGCAGGTAAAGTGGATCATTGGGAACAAATTAAAGGGGAGAATTTTTTTGAGTAAACTGTCCCTTTAAGGGATGTTTCAAACCATTGCTGAATGTCTAGTGCATGAAGAACGCTAAGACTGAACACACCACCCAAAAAAATGAATCATTATAGGAAAAAAACAAATGCTTTATCAAACCCCTACTAAACCAACAAACACAATGGTGGAAATATTTGGAAGGGGATTGCAACTTCATACAGGATGTCCATGCTGTTAAGAACCATAATCATTTGGTCTAATGTGGTCATTAAATGTTTACCAAGAGGGCTATATTTTACATGAATTACACTTTTTTGGGTTAAACTTATTCATTTTACCGGAAGGTAATCACTTACACTTTGACCACAAATTTTAACTATTGCTTGTCAGAGACGACTATACCCCTAAGAGATTTCATGATGGGTGATGGCTTCAGTGGGCAAAATCAGCTATTTCAATTGCAAGAATAAACCAAAATAAGTAATTGACAATATATGTAATACTTTGCAGCTGGTATACCAAGTCATTAGGAACAAAGTAAAAGGAAACAGTACAGTGTCCCTTTAATAGCATTAACCGTGATTTGTTTTATTTTCTGTAAATCACTGCATTGGAAGACAATGCTCACCATAGCTATATATTTGCATCAGATTGCCTTTCAATTAAAAAGAGGTTTTGTAATTCAGACAGAATAGAATAATCTCAAAAAAGAAATATAATTTTGCTAATGGAAGTACATTGTTTGAACTGTGAAATGTAATTTTGCCTTCCATATCCCTTTTATTATTATTTTATTATATGCAATTACTACTGCGATCAGGCACATCACTCTAGGGTCCTATTTACACATAGTCTATACCAGTGATGGTGAACCTTGGCACTCCAGGTGTATTAGAACTACATTTCCCATGATGCTCGACTGGTCTGCAGAGTGCTTAAACATCATGGGAAATGTAGTTCTGAAACATCTGAAATGCCATCGCTAGTATATACTTTTTTAGCTGCATCAGTAATGCACTACTCCTTCCAACATTTAGGTGTGTGATTCAAAACCAGTGGTTGTATTGGCTGCTGCAGATCTGACTCAAAGTGATTAAAATATTTCATTAAAGCACTTATAGATCATCAGCAAATGCTCTTTTCTTGGATGACAAAAATGTAAAAGCAATTAAACAATTTGTTGGTTTATCGCTGTGTTTAATCTGTTTTGCAGGATGGAAACGAATCTGATGATTTTATGTAATTTACGACTCAGAAGCCACCAAACTAGACCATGTTTATGTATTTTAGAATTTGAACTACATATGCTTAAAAAAAAAAAAAAAAAGGAAAATCACTTGCTAAACGCTATTGCCTGACCCGTCAGCCATGGACACTATGAAAATGGTGTGAATCCAGAGGCACCTAGTAGGACAATTCAACTGTTGTGCATGTCCTTTTTCAATAAGGATTTTTCTGGTATTGCTGATTGAGGAACATGAGATTACAAGAAGAATCAATTTACCAAGTATTACATTTTTCTTTCTTTCAAAGTTGCAAACTGCTTCTTAGGTCGTATAATTTGCGTAATGCGCAGAGAGAATTCCAACTCTTACAGTTTGTCAGTGATACACATGGATTATGGTTTATAAACGATTGTAAGTTTGTAAGGATGCTTAAAAAAATGTTGTGTGTAAAAAGTTATATTTGCCTAGTTCTGGCTACAAAAATCATTTCCAGACCGATTGGCTGAAATTTTAATCTTTCCTGCAAGATCTTTTCCAAATATGAAAAATTAAAGATATTTTTTAAACATCTTGCTGATCATTTGCATATGTTTGAGCAACTGACAGTATGCTTTGAATTTTGAAATGCACTCATTAACCTGTTTGTTTTTCTCAAATACTTGCTTAAAATAAGCACACTGGGAAATAAAATGTTAGCTAATTAAACACTGATGTTGTTTTTTTAAATTTATTTATAATACAGACCATCTAATAAAGCTACTTTCATACGTAATACCTACATTCATAACATTTGTTTTTATTGTATACAAATGAACTGGCAGTCACTATTGCAATCTCATGGTAAGTACACACCCACAACCATAGTATCTCATGTTTTGTTTAACATATTAGAGATATCAGCAAAGGGCTATACGGGAAAGTATGTCTGTTTGCAGAGGATACAAAAACTTGTAATAGAGTAGATGTTCCAGGTTGGGTGGACAAAGAAGAGAAGTGATATACAACAATTAGAGGATTGGACAAATGATTGGGATCTAAAGTTTAACACAGCAAAGTGTAAAATTATCCATTTAGGGAAGAAAAATCCAAATGTTAAAGGGACACTGAACCCAATTTTTTTTCTTTCATGATTCAGATAGAGCATGATATTTTAACCCCTTAATGACCGGACCATTTTTCAATTTTCTTACCCTTAATGACAATGGCTATTTTTACATTTCTGCAGTGTTTGTGTTTAGCTGTAATTTCCCTCTTACTCATTTACTGTACCCACACATATTATATACCATTTTTCTCGCCATTAAATGGACTTTCTAAAGATACCATTATTTTCATCATATCTTATAATTTACTAAAAAAAAAATAATAAAATATGAGGAAAAAATGGAAAAAAACACACTTTTTCTAACTTTGACCCCCAAAATCTGTTACACATCTACAATCACCAAAAAACACCCATGCTAAATAGTTTCTAAATTTTGTCCTGAGTTTAGAAATACCCAATGTTTACATATTCTTTGCTTTTTTTGCAAGTTATAGGGCCATAAATACAAGTAGCACTTTGCTATTTCCAAACCACTTTTTTTCAAAATTAGCGCTAGTTACATTGGAACCCTGATATCTGTCAGGAATCCCTGAATATCCCTTGACATGTATATATTTTTTTTTAGAAGACAACCCAAAGTATTGATCTAGGCCCATTTTGGTATATTTCATGCCACCATTTCACCGCCAAATGCGATCAAAAAAAAAAAAAGTTAACTTTTTCACAAAATTTGTCGCAAACTTTAGGTTTCCCACTGAAATTATTTACAAACAGCTTGTGCAATTATGGCAGAAATTGTTGTAAAAGCTTCTCTGGGATCCCCTTTGTTCAGAAATAGCAGACATATATGGCTTTGGCATTGCTTTTTGGTAATTAGAAGGCCGCTAAATGCTGCTGCGCACCACACGTTAATTATGCCCAGCAGTGAAGGGGTTAAATTAGGTAGCTTGTAGGGAGCTTGCAGGGTTAATTTTAGAGATCAGCCTCCCACCTGACACATCCCACCCCCTGATCCCTCCCAAACAGCTCTCTTCCCTCCCCCACCCCACAATTGTTCCCGCCATCTTAAGTACTGGCAGAAAGTCTGCCAGTACTAAATAAAAGAGGTTTTTTTTTTTTTTTAAATAAAAATAATAAAGTATTTTAGCTGTGATGGACCCCTGCCTTAGCCCCAACCTCCCTGATCCCCCCTCCAGCTCTCTAACCCTCTCCCCTACCTAATTACCGCCATCTTGGGTACTGGCAGCTGTCTGCCAGTACCCAGTTTGGCCCCAAAAACCCCCCAAAAAGTATTTTTATTTTTTATTTAAAAAACTATTTCTGTAGTGTAGCAGCCCCCCACAATACCCCCACCCCCTCCCAGATCCTTTAAAAAATTTTTAAAAAAAATTCCCTTTTTTTCCCCTTTCTGCCCTCATTCATTGGTGTCAGTGTGGCTAATGGGTGCACGTGCACCCGCGCGCACGTGCACGCGCGCCCCGTGCACACGCACATGCACCCTCACGTGCACACCCGCGCATCGTGCACCCGGCGGACACTGGCACTATCGCTACCGGTGCAGAGAGGGCCACAGAGTGGCTCTCTGCATCGGAGGCTTGTAAAGTGGTATTGCAGGATGCCTCCATATCGAGGCATCACTGCAATACCCTCAGAGCTGCTGGAAGCATTTGTGATCGCTTCCAGCACTCTGTTTGACAACTGACGTACCAGGTACGTCCATTGTCATTAACTGCTTGTTAATGCATGACGTACCTGGTACGTCAGTTGTCATTAAGGGGTTAAGCAACTTTCTAATTTACTCCTATTATCAAATTTTCTTTATTCTCTTGGTATCTTTATTTGAAATGCAAGAATGTAAGTTTAGATGCCGGCCCATTTTTGGTGAACAACCTAGGCTGTCCTTGCTGATTGGTGGATAAATTCATCCACCAATCAAAAACTGCTGTCCAGAGTACTGAACCAAGAAAAAAAGCTTAGATGCCTTCGTTTTTAAATAAAGATAGCAAGAGAACAAAGAAACATTGATAATAGGAGTAAATAAGAAAGTTGCTTTAAATTGCATGCTCTATCTGAATCACAAAAGAAAAAAAATTGGGTTCAGTGTTCCTTTAATTACAGACTCGATGACTCTTTACTGACTGAGGGACGGGACTTTAGAATTATTTGCAAACAATGTAGTACTGCAGCGAGTAATGCCAGCAGAATGCTTGGATGTATTGGTAGAGGTATTTGCAGCAGAAATAGTAAGGTTCTTATGCCACTTTATAGATCATTAGTTAGGTCTCATCTTGAGTATTGTGTGCAGTTCATATCTACAGATGATATAAACAAGCTGGAATCTGTGCAAAGAAGGGCTACTAAATAGTACATAGTCTAAATAATTAAACGTACCAGCAGAGGCTCAATGACCTAAATAAATATAGCTTAGAGGAGCGAAGGAAAAGAGGTGATAGCAACTTTCAAGTATATTAAAGGGCTTAGTAAAACTGAGGTTGTGTGTATTTTTCATAAAAAGAAAAAGCAAAGGGTCATAATCTCAAGCTGAAGGTCGTATATTAACCCCTTAATGACCACAGCACTTTTCCATTTTCTGTCCGTTTGGGACCAGGGCTATTTTTACATTTTTGCGGTGTTTGTGTTTAGCTGTAATTTTCCTCTTACTCATTTACTGTACCCACACATATTATATACCATTTTTCTCGCCATTAAATGGACTTTCTAAAGATACCAATATTTTCATCATATCTTATAATTTACTATAAAAAAAATTATAAAATATGAGGAAAAATTGAAAAAAAACCCACTTTTTCTAACTTTGACCCCCAAAATCTGTTACATATCTACAACCACCAAAAAACACCTATGCTAAATAGTTTCTAAATATTATCCTGAGTTTAGAAATACCCAATGTTTACATGTTCTTTGCTTTTTTTGCAAGTTATAGGGCCATAAATACAAGTAGCACTTTGCTATTTCCAAACCATTTTTTTTTTCAAAATTAGCGCTAGTTACATTAGAACACTGATATCTTTCAGGAATCTCTGAATATCCATTGCCATGTATATATATATTTTTAGTAGACATCCCAAAGTATTGATCTAGGCCCATTTTGGTATATTTCATGGCACCATTTCACCGCCAAATGCGATCAAATAAAAAAAATCGTTCACTTTTTCACAAATTTTTTCACAAACTTTAGGTTTCTCACTGAAATTATTTACAAACAGCTTGTGCAATTATGGCACAAATGGTTGTAAATTCTTCTCTGGGATCCCCTTTGTTCAGAAATAGCAGACATATATGGCTTCTACGTTGCTTTTTAGTAATAAGAAGGCTGCTAAATGCCACTGCGCACCACACGTGTATTATGCCCAGCAGTGAAGGGGTTAATTAGGGAGCATGTAGGGAGATTTTTGGGGTAATTTTAGCTTTAGTGTAGTGTAGTAGACAACCCCAAGTATTGATCTAGGCCCATTTTGGTATATTTCATGCCACCATTTCACCGTTAAAAAAAACGTAAAATATTTCAAAATTTTAGGTTTCTCACTGAAATCATTTACAAACAGCTTGTGCAGTTATGGCACAAATGGTTGTAAATGCTTCTCTGGGATCCCCTTTGTTCAGAAATAGCAGACATATATGGCTTTGGCGTTGCTTTTTGGTATTTTGAAGGCTGCTAAATGCCGCTGCGCATCACACGTGTATTATGGCTAGCAGTGAAGGGGTTAATTAGGTAGCTTGTAGGGAGCTTGCAGGGTTAATATTAGATTTAGTGTAGAGCTCAGCCTCCCACCTGAAACATCAGACCCCCTGATCCCTCCCAAACAGCTCTCTTCCCTCCCCCACCCCACAATTGTCCCCGCCATCTTAAGTACTGGCAGAAAGTCTGCCAGTACTAAAATAAAAGCTATATTTGTATTTTTTGGTGTGTTTTTTTTTTAAAGCATATTTACATATGCTGTTGTGTACTATCCCCCCTTAGCCCCCAACCTCACTGATCCCCCCCAAACAGCTCTATAACCCTCCCACTCTAACTTAATGGGCGCCATCTTGGGTACTGGCAGCTGTCTGCCAGTACCCAGTTTAGAAGAAAAAATGTATTTGTTTTACATTTTTTAGACTTTTCTGTAGTGTAGCTTCCCCCCCACACAAAAACCAACCCCCCACCCCTCCACGATCTCTTGTTGTGTTTAATTTTTTTTTGTGCTTGGGCCACTTAACATTTAACTTTTTATTCATTTTCCGTAGTGTAGCGGTTCCCACCCGCTCCCGCCCCGTGCACGCGCCCGCCACCCTCCGTGCACGCACGCGCATCCGTGCGTGCCCCCGATGGTCCCGCCCCCGATCCCAAGTCGGCTCCCACCCACCAACGATACCGGCCATCGATGTCCGGTGCAGAGAGGGCCACAGAGTGGCTCTCTCTGCATCGGATGGCCATGTAAGGTTATTGCAGGATGCCTCCATATCGAGGCATCACTGCAATAACCGGAAAGCAGCTGGAAGCGAGCAGGATCGCTTCCAGCTGCTTTCCACACCGAGGACGTGCAGGGTACGTCCTCAGGCGTTAACTGCCTTTTTTTTGAGGACGTACCCTGCACGTCCTCGGTCATTAAGGGGTTAAGGAGTCATTTGAGGAAGCTTCTTTACAGAAAGGGTGAGTGATTCATGGAATAAACTTCCTCAAGAGGTAGTAATGACAAACACTGTGGGGGACTTTATGAATGCCTGGGATAAGGCTGTCCTACGAACTAGATAAGTTTTATACTTTTAGGAAATATCAGGCAGACTTGCTGGACCTATGGCTGTTACCTGCAGTCAATTTCTATGATTCTATTCCTTCTTTCTTATTCTCTTGTTCTTTTATGTTGTCATTTGCGAAATAAAAAGATTCATAGGATGAAGCTATAAGTAACTCCAGAACAAGAAGTTAGTCTTTTTTAGGTGTGAAAAAAAGGGAAAGTATAGTGTGCCATTTGACTATTGAAAAACAATTGCAACAAACAAGGTGTTAAGAAGTTCTAACATTGTTCAGACTATGCTATGTTAATCTATTGAGTGACTGCAGCAAAATGTTTTTACGTTTCTACTGGTGTTTACTGTCCCTTTAATACCATCAAGTTTATCTCTTACTCCCCAATTTTCCACCAGCTGCAGAAAAACTGCTTTTTGTATATTTGATTCAGCAAAAAATTTGTCTGCTGCAGTTAAAGGGGCAGTCTACACCTTGGTCATCTTAAAGTCTTACCTTAGATTAAGCTGCAAATAGCCTCCTGCGCCCTTTCTATATCATGCAGCAGGAACAGTAAATAAAAGTTATTTTAATAAGAATATAGTTTCTGGCCACTTGGAAATGGCTGCCAAACTGATGACGTCACAATCCGAACTGCAAATGGCATCCAATCACAAAAGCCTCTCTAGTTGGAATCGACAGACTGCCAATGCTAATCAGCAGAGTGCCCACTTGTAGCTCAGATCGTGACTTCATCAGTGGGCGCAGCTTGGTAGCCATTTCAAAGTGGCCAGAAACAATATTCATTTTAAAATAACTTTGAGGTGCAGTCTGTCCATTTAAGTCCGTTTCCAAACTAATTATGTACTTTGATTTTTTTGCTTGATTTCTAAGGTACTACACAGTTGTCAGATATGCTGGAAGAGTTTTATGGTGAATGCTATGATGCTTATCTTTAAGGCAGTGATAGATCTTCCAGAGTCTCTGGATGAGCCGGCTAACCATAGATTTGCTGTCTTGTGTGTCAGATATCGAGATTGACTTTTGAGATTTGGAATTCCTGCAAATTAAAATAGGGACCTTGGTGACTAAAGGCAGAATATATATAACATTATGGACAGTGTGTACAGTACTGAAGGAGCAAAACAGTGGAAGCGTACTTCCAGTGATGAAGGCTTTTCTTCCTAAAAGCTAATTGTACACACAGCCCCTTCTCTGAGGACTTGAGTAAAGAATTAGTTTAAGAAACACTACAAATCTGTGTGCTTCTGCTGAGGCCACATTTGGAAACAAAGATCTTCCTTTATTTGCTGCTAAATAAAAACTTTTTCTTTCCGCGTAACAGTTGAGTTATCTCTGCTTACCTTTTGTTGTTACAGTTTCACTGTTTTGGAAATCATTGGCGATCACAAACGTAAGCCAAGAGAACTGAAAACTAAGTAATAATTACAGAAATATCTATATAATGCCTTGTTACACCTTTTATTAAAAAATGATCAGAAACAAGAAGAGGTGTCATACTCACCTGAAAATATTGTGGTTCAATATTAGGGTTTGCTCTCTGCTTAGGGCAGGTGACTGCCAGTGAACAATATTAAAGGGACAGTCTACACCTTAGTCATCTTAAAGGCTTACCTTAGATTAAGCTGCAAATAGCCTCCTGTACCTCTTTCTTTATCATGCAGCAGGAACGGTAAATAAAGTTATTTTAAAACAAATATTGTTTCTTGCCACTTTGAAATAGCTGCCAAGCTCTGCCCACTGATGAAATCGCGATCTGGGCTACATCTAGGCACTCTGCTGAATAGCATTGACAGTCTGATGAATCAAACTAGTGAGCCTTTTGTTATTGGATGCCATATGCCGCACAGATCATAATGTCATCAGTGGGTGGAGCTTGGCAGCCATTTCATAGTGACCAGAAACAATATTAATTTTAAAATAACTTCTTTTTTTACCAACCCTGCTGCATAATATACAAAAGATACAGGAGGCTATTTGCAGCTTAATCTAAGGTAATTAAGGCTTTAAGATGACTAAGGTGTAGAATGTCCCTTTAAGAGACATCCTTCAATGGAATGTTGGTTTGAAAGTAATTGTTATAAAAAAAAAAAAAAATACACCACATGGAGAGCCATCGGATTATATTTATTCAGCTTTATAAAATGCACTTTGTTGTATTATGGGGTTTTTATCCCATAGATTATCATATAACTTAAAGGGACAGTCAACACCAGAATTGTTTTTGTTTTAAAAGATAGATAATCCCTTAATTACCCATTCCCCAGTTTTGCATAACCAACACAGTTATAATAATACAAGTTTTATATATGGCGAAGGCGCCAGAGGGGCAAACAGTGGTCACAAACACCTAGTAAGCGACAGGGAAACCACAACACAGGATTAGATAATAAACAACAACATAAAATACATCCGGTTAATAAAAGCATCTCATGCATCTACTCCTAAAAAAGTGTTTTTTTCTGACTCAGAACCAGAACTAACCGATGAGGAAAGATTTGCCCCTAGCTTTGAACATGATGGTTGTTCTACTTCTGAAGGGGAAGAAACACAGATAACTACCACAGATAACATAGAATTGGACCGTTTACCAAAAAGCATTTTGAAAGATTCTAAAAGTTTAGGGGCTATACCCAAGAGAGGGGGACGACAGAGAAGATATTATTCTCAAAGCAATGTCTCTAGGGAATGTATGGCAAACGAATCAGAACCTACTACTCAGGTTTTTCAATGGGCCCCGAGATGACCAAGGGGAGGAGGGAGGAGAGGACATGGGCAGAGGGAGGAATTTGTGGACATACCACAACAGAGATATCCTGTGAGAGACACCAGGAACACACAGGGACACAGATACCAATAGAAGATCACACTGTGATTAATTTGTCATCTCATCAACTGTCTGTGGCAGAGAGGAAGATCCTAAGTTATGGCATGAGTTTTGTTCCCTCACGTAATTTTGATTTATTCCAAACAATTTTGGACGTTAATAAGCTGGTGAGGGACCTCACGCTGAGGAAATTCTTCTCTGCCTCACATAGTAATGAGGTGACAGATAGTGTGTACACTAATCAACAGGGGTACACAAGATTGATATGTCCTTTAGTGATGTATGTGCCCTGATAGATCTTGAAGATCTATCTCATGGGGACAACTCAGTCTCTAATTTGACTAGACCTATGTCCACTCCTATGAGATAGAAATCTAACTTTTACCCTCTACAATCAAGGGGTAAAAGTTTAGTGTTTCATAAGAGGGTGGTAGAAGATCTAAATGAATTGGCGAAGTCAGACCCAAGGAACCATTCTAATTTATCACGACTGGAAAGGGAAGCAATAATCAATCTTCAAAACAACAAAGAGATTGTAGTCTGCCAGTCAGATAAAGGCGGAAGCGTGGTGGTGCTAGACACTAATATGTATAACAATGAGGCTCTCAGACAACTGACTGATCCAGAGGCTTACACTATTTTGCCTAGAGACCCAACCATACAATATAAAGAGGTACTTAGGGGTTTATTGGACGATGGTGTGGAAATGGGCATCTTAGACAAACAGACATTTGACTGTTTTATGGTTGATAATCCGATTATGCCCATTTTTCACCATTTTCCGAAGGTCCACAAAAGTATTACTAATGTACAAGGTAGGCCCATAGTAGCGGGAATTGGCTCACTTTTGGATCCTTTGTCCAAATGGGTCGACCAATTTTTACAACCCTTTGTCCAGTCATTGCCAAGTTATGTGAGAGACACTTCACATGTACTGTCCAAATTGGAGGGCACCCCCTGGGAATCAAGATATAGTTGGATCACCATTGATGTGGTGGCCTTGTATTCTTCAATACCCCATACATTCGGGTTGCAAGCTGTGTCTTTCTTTTTGGACAGGTATACCAATTTAACAGTCAAACACAAGGAATTTGTCATCAGAGCAGTTGTTTCTGTTAAATCATAACTTTTTTATGTTTTCTGATGTGTTTTACCTCCAAAGACGTGGAATTGCTATGGAAGCAAAATTTGCCCATCATACGCAAACCTATTTATGGGCTGGTGGGAGCAGTTCCACGTCTTTGGAGGTATCAATTGGTTTGCTCAACATTTTGTTAAATATATAAGATTCATTGATAATCTCCTTGTTGTGTGGTCAGCTGACTACCAATAGGCAGTCGAATTAGTGGAATATCTTAACCACAACGAAGTGGGTTTGAGATTCACATTTGAATGGAACCAGAACACTATCAATTACCTGGATATAACTCTAACTGCTGACAGTAGCCTCAATAGTGTTTCCTCATCTCTTTATAGGAAACCTATCTCTGGCAACACCCTCTTGCATGCCCGGAGTAGTCACCCCGGACATGTATTTAGAGGAATAGCTAAAGGCCAGATTTTGAGAGTTAAGCGTAACTGCACTTCAGAGAGGGATTTCCAGACAGAGAGTGAGGATCTCAAAAAGAGACTTAAGGCTAGGGGTTATCCAAAGAAAACTATAAATAAAGCCTTTTGGGAAGTGAATCAAATTCAAAGACAAACGCTTTGAAGCCAAAGCTGTAGATACAGAACAACAAACATATGCCAAGACCAAGCCAACCCTAATTACGGCATATTCTAACCAATATCACCAGGTTTGTCAAATAGTCAAAAGAAATCTCCCTATCCTACGAGGAGATAAGATTTTACATAAGACCATTGAGGAGGGTTGTAATTTTATATACAAGCTTAATCTATCATTAGGAAATATGCTTTCTCCAAGCTTATTGCCGCAACAGGATAGTGGTAGCTCCTGGCTGAAAGTAAATGGTAAATACAAATATGGGAAAAGATCGAGCAAATCATGCGATCACATGCATGTGTCAAAAACCTACACTTCAGCCACTACACAGGAGGTATTCTATACTAAAGGTTGCATTAAATGTGGCAACAAATATGTTATATATTTAATTGAGTGTGTACAATGTCACAGACAGTATGTTGGTCAGACCACTCATACAGTGGGCAAACGCATAAGGGAGCATTTGTCTTATGTTTCCCAAGAAAGAGCTGTATCGGCGCTTGAAACACATGATGGAGAAGTTGACACCTTCATAGCAGGCTATCGAGCAAATCACCACACCTCGTCGTGGTGGTGATAAATTACAGATACTATTAAGACAAGAGATATATTGGATACACAAGCTTGGTAGCCTGCTGCCTGGGGGTTTCAACTCTGAATTTGATATAATAAACTACTGGCACAGGTAGATTCATTGTTTATCTTCCAAGTATATGCTAATATTCAGTTGAGTAGTCATTTTCTGTCATAGCTGGGCCATATTATTTATTCCCTATTATTAACAATTTACCCGCTATTAGGTGTAATATGGGTTTGCTATATATGACCGAATTTGAAGGATATCTTAAGTTGCTATCACTTTAAATCCTATTACTACTACACATGCATACACACTGTCTTTCCATACCTATTAATTTTTAAGTTTTTCTAATTGCTCATATGTTACACTCCTACTATATGTTTAGTTATTTCACATTTAGGTTTGTTTGCAATATAGGAAAAATAAAAGGGGGGAGGGGGAGAAAAAATGTGAGAAATGTATGCATGCATCTAGGAGTTGCTTTAGTCTTATCTTGTCCAAGGTTCTCTCTCTCTCTCTATATATATATATAAGAAGTAAGTGAGTTGAATCCAGCACCATAGGTTTTAGTAAAGTTTCTTTCCCACCTGTGTGCACGTTACCAAGGAGTATCAGCCAAACTCCAGTGTATACAGTCCATGTAGAAAATAAGGTAACAGCACCACAGCACACAATCTTCTTTTAAAGGTGAAAAATCTTTATTTGAGGTTTAGCAACCAGTAAAAAAGCGACGTTTCGGACCTACATAGTCCTTAATCATGCATAAGTTAAAATCAAACAAACAGACTTTAAAAAGGGTATCTGGACCAATCATGCTTCAATTCTCAGTGTTAATTGGTTTAACCCATACCTATCCAGGTTTGTAAATTTCAACAACACAGTGACCTCTAGTGGTACCAGAATATATTCCATCATTTAAAACCATTATAAAAACAAATACAAATCATAATCTCTATTCAGACCATATGGATGTAATGTGTTCAGACGTTTAATCCACCATACTTCTTTCTGTTTTAGTTTTAGTTCCCTATTACCCCCTCTTCTATGATGGGGGATATGGTCAATCACTTGAAAGCGAAGCTGGCTTACTGTATGGCCCATATTTGTAAAATGTGCTGATACTGGAAGTGACATATCTTTTGATTTAATGGATGCTTTATGTTGACTAAACCTATCCCTGGCGGCTTGGGTGGTCTCGCCAATGTAACAAAGGCCACATGGGCATTTAAGTAGGTAGATTGCATAGTTAGTTTGGCATGTATATAACCCATTGATTGTATATTGCTTTCTTTTGTCATTTTGTGCTAAGAATTTCCCTTTAATAACTGAATTACATTGGGCACAGTGTAAGCAGGGGTAACAGCCTTTATTAGGGGTAGTTAAGTAATTTACATCAGACATTTTAGTTGTACCTATGTCAGCTTTTACTATGTGATCCCTAAGATTTTTTACCCTTCTATATGATGGCATAGGAGGGAGTTTAAATGATTCTATCTCTGGATTATATTTTGACAAAAGGTGCCAGTGTTTTCTTACTATTCTAAAGATGTCATTACTCTTGTCACTGTATTCCATTGAAAGCACTAATCTATCTGTTCCTTTCTCTGTTGGTTTTTTATCATGTATTCTATCCAAATCCTGAATGTTTTTAGCGATATTTTCTTTTGGATATCCTCTTTGGATAAATTTATTGCCCATAGACACTAGTCTTTCTGGCAATACTTTTTGATCTCTAACTATTCTTTTAGTACGCAAAAGTTGACTCCTGGGTATGGATTTAAAAACAGTATCAGGATGGAAACTTTCATATCGCAGCAGAGTATTTCTATCTGTGGGTTTTACATATAGATCTGTACTTAATGTATTTCCATGTCGATATACAGTTGTATCCAGAAAGTTAATCTTTTGGATAGAGTAAGTAAGGGTAAATCTTAGGCCTGTCATGGAGGCATTGATATCCTCAACAAACTGTATCAGGGACTCCAATGAGCCCCCCCATATGCCAAAAATATCATCTATATACCTTAGCCACAGCTTACAATGGCTGATGAATGGCTGATTAGTGTAGACAAATTTGTTCTCAAAGCCACTCATGAACAAATTGGCATATGAGGGGGCTACATTGGAGCCCATGGCTGTTCCCCGCTTTTGCATGTAGTAAGTGTCTTGAAAGAGAAAATAATTGCAATATAGGACAAGTCTTAGCATGTCATCAAAAAAATCAATCTGAGATAGATTATATAAGCCACTGTCACTCAAAAAGCTTTTCACAGTCAATAGGCCTGCCTCATGGGGAATAGAGGTATATAAATTTACCACATCCAGTGAAAAAATTAACCAAGTATCCTCTATTTCAATCCCCATAAGTTTTGAAAGAAAATCATTTGTATCCTTAATAAAGGATTTTTGCTGTTTGACAAATGGAAAGAGGACTTTGTCCAGAAAGATAGAGATATTAGAAAAAATAGAATCGGTACAGGCCACAATAGGGCGTCCTGGTGGATGTAATAAGCTTTTATGGACTTTGGGTAATGTATAAAAAATTGGTGTTATAGGGTATTTGTTATACAAAAAATCATAGACCTGTTTAGAAATAATGTTATGTGTCAAAGCTCTATCTAATATGCCCTTAAGCTCTCTTTGTATTTCTTTAAGAGGATCATGATCCAGTATTTCATAAACCCCTCCATCTGACAGCTGTTGTAATATCTCCTGCACATAATAGTCAGTGTCTAACACTATTATTGCTCCGCCCTTGTCAGCATTTTTTATGGTGATATTTTTGTTATTTTTCAAAGTAGATATAGCCTCCCATTCCCCTTTTGTGAGGTTATGTTGTTTTGTGTAAGGATTTAATCTAGTTTTTTTCATTAGATTAGCAACATCTTGTTGAACAAATTTAACAAATGTTTCTACACCTGAGTTGCTTGTTGGAGGTACATATGAAGATTTTTTGTGCAGATTTAACTTTTTCAAATTCAAACATTCACTCTGCATATCATCTTCATTTATTGCATTAGTTTCACTTACATTGGCTACATTTTTACCACCATATATTGTTTTCAACCTTAGCAGTCTGAAAAATTTGTATAGATCTTTATCAATTTCAAACTCATCACAATCTTTCACTGGACAGTATGACAAGCCCTTCATTAATAAGCTATGCTCATTATCTGTAAGCTTATATTTAGAGATATTAATAACCAGATTAGTTTCAACATTTGCCTGTGGACTAGCATTGGGTATCACTGGTATAAACTCAGACAGTGTACTATCTACTATGTCACATTCTAAGGAGTTAATTTCAGGCAGTTCATTTTCCCTTATTATACCACATTCTAAGAGGTTAATCTCAGGCAGTTCATTTCCCTCAAGTGGATTTTCAGATAACACTGGAGTACTAGCAATATTAGACAGTTCGTTCCATTCATTTCCCTTTATGAAGTTAGTAACAGGCAGTTCATTTTTGTTAAACAGTAAGGGGTTAACAACCGGCAACTTTTTTACCTCTATTGTTGCTTTCTCATACCCCTGCGATGTCTGGCTCCTCTCCGTGACCGCTGCGGCTGCCCTTGCTGGTTCCAGGAACTCCGTGTGTGCATCTTGTACTCCCTTTGATCGGCGGTGCTTCCGCCCTCCCCTCCGGTGTCGCCTTCTGAGCCTGTGTCTAAAAAACTCTCGCCGGATGATGAGCTGTCTTCCTTTTCTTGCGCTGCTGTAGTTCTCGGCTGTCTCCTCCAGCGTGGGCCCTCACGTCGTGACGTCTGGTCATGTGACCACTGGTACACTCGGTTGTTAGCATAGTCCGTTTCATCCCGTATGAATTTAACCCTTTTCCTTTCTTCCAGGTCTGAACGGTATTGTGCCAGTAATGCATCTACTTCTTCTTTAGTAGTTTTCAGCATATCCAGGGTGAGTTTAGTTTCCATTATTCTTTCCACTTCTGATACGGTTTTTTTCTGTTTCTCAATTTCCAGTTGTAGGCACTCCACGGTCAAGACGATAAGGTCAAATGAGCACTTATTCAGAATGCTCTCAAATTTATTTTTATACATTTCATTGTTAGATAGAATGGTGGGCCTCAGTTTAACTCTTAAGCCTCTGGGGATCCTTTTAATACGGTAGTATTCTGCAGTGACCCTTAAGAAATTCCTTGATCCCAGGGCCAATGAGGTGATGCGTGCTGCATCTATGTCTGATTTTAACTTATGCATGATTAAGGACTATGTAGGTCCGAAACGTCGCTTTTTTACTGGTTGCTAAACCTCAAATAAAGATTTTTCACCTTTAAAAGAAGATTGTGTGCTGTGGTGCTGTTACCTTATTTTCTACATGGACTGTATACACTGGAGTTTGGCTGATACTCCTTGGTAACGTGCACACAGGTGGGAAAGAAACTTTACTAAAACCTATGGTGCTGGATTCAACTCACTTACTTCTTGTTTATGGAATCAGCAGAGTCACGAGCACCTGTAGTGAGTGAAAACATAATGGAGGACAAGCAGCCTTCTACTTTCTCTTATTCAGACATAGATGCAGCACGCATCACCTCATTGGCCCTGGGATCAAGGAATTTCTTAAGGGTCACTGCAGAAGCAGACACTAAAAAAGAGTATGAGAGAACAAAAAGAAAATTGATATCTCTGGAACTGCATTCTGTGACACTTGCAGAATACTACCGTATTAAAAGGATCCCCAGAGGCTTAAGAGTTAAACTGAGGCCCACCATTCTATCTAACAATGAAATGTATAAAAATAAATTTGAGAGCATTCTGAATAAGTGCTCATTTGACCTTATCGTCTTGACCGTGGAGTGCCTACAACTGGAAATTGAGAAACAGAAAAAAACCGTATCAGAAGTGGAAAGAATAATGGAAACTAAACTCACCCTGGATATGCTGAAAACTACTAAAGAAGAAGTAGATGCATTACTGGCACAATACCGTTCAGACCTGGAAGAAAGGAAAAGGGTTAAATTCATACGGGATGAAACGGACTATGCTAACAACCGAGTGTACCAGTGGTCACATGACCAGACGTCACGACGTGAGGGCCCACGCTGGAGGAGACAGCCGAGAACTACAGCAGCGCAAGAAAAGGAAGACAGCTCATCATCCGGCGAGAGTTTTTTAGACACAGGCTCAGAAGGCGACACCGGAGGGGAGGGCGGAAGCACCGCCGATCAAAGGGAGTACAAGATGCACACACGGAGTTCCTGGAACCAGCAAGGGCAGCCGCAGCGGTCACGGAGAGGAGCCAGACATCGCAGGGGTATGAGAAAGCAACAATAGAGGTAAAAAAGTTGCCGGTTGTTAACCCCTTACTGTTTAACAAAAATGAACTGCCTGTTACTAACTTCATAAAGGGAAATGAATGGAACGAACTGTCTAATATTGCTAGTACTCCAGTGTTATCTGAAAATCCACTTGAGGGAAATGAACTGCCTGAGATTAACCTCTTAGAGTGTGGTATAATAAGGGAAAATGAACTGCCTGAAATTAACTCCTTAGAATGTGACATAGTAGATAGTACACTGTCTGAGTTTATACCAGTGATACCCAATGCTAGTCCACAGGCAAATGTTGAAACTAATCTGGTTATTAATATCTCTAAATATAAGCTTACAGATAATGAGCATAGCTTATTAATGAAGGGCTTGTCATACTGTCCAGTGAAAGATTGTGATGAGTTTGAAATTGATAAAGATCTATACAAATTTTTCAGACTGCTAAGGTTGAAAACAATATATGGTGGTAAAAATGTAGCCAATGTAAGTGAAACTAATGCAATAAATGAAGATGATATGCAGAGTGAATGTTTGAATTTGAAAAAGTTAAATCTGCACAAAAAATCTTCATATGTACCTCCAACAAGCAACTCAGGTGTAGAAACATTTGTTAAATTTGTTCAACAAGATGTTGCTAATCTAATGAAAAAAACTAGATTAAATCCTTACACAAAACAACATAACCTCACAAAAGGGGAATGGGAGGCTATATCTACTTTGAAAAATAACAAAAATATCACCATAAAAAATGCTGACAAGGGCGGAGCAATAATAGTGTTAGACACTGACTATTATGTGCAGGAGATATTACAACAGCTGTCAGATGGAGGGGTTTATGAAATACTGGATCATGATCCTCTTAAAGAAATACAAAGAGAGCTTAAGGGCATATTAGATAGAGCTTTGACACATAACATTATTTCTAAACAGGTCTATGATTTTTTGTATAACAAATACCCTATAACACCAATTTTTTATACATTACCCAAAGTCCATAAAAGCTTATTACATCCACCAGGACGCCCTATTGTGGCCTGTACCGATTCTATTTTTTCTAATATCTCTATCTTTCTGGACAAAGTCCTCTTTCCATTTGTCAAACAGCAAAAATCCTTTATTAAGGATACAAATGATTTTCTTTCAAAACTTATGGGGATTGAAATAGAGGATACTTGGTTAATTTTTTCACTGGATGTGGTAAATTTATATACCTCTATTCCCCATGAGGCAGGCCTATTGACTGTGAAAAGCTTTTTGAGTGACAGTGGCTTATATAATCTATCTCAGATTGATTTTTTTGATGACATGCTAAGACTTGTCCTATATTGCAATTATTTTCTCTTTCAAGACACTTACTACATGCAAAAGCGGGGAACAGCCATGGGCTCCAATGTAGCCCCCTCATATGCCAATTTGTTCATGAGTGGCTTTGAGAACAAATTTGTCTACACTAATCAGCCATTCATCAGCCATTGTAAGCTGTGGCTAAGGTATATAGATGATATTTTTGGCATATGGGGGGGCTCATTGGAGTCCCTGATACAGTTTGTTGAGGATATCAATGCCTCCATGACAGGCCTAAGATTTACCCTTACTTACTCTATCCAAAAGATTAACTTTCTGGATACAACTGTATATCGACATGGAAATACATTAAGTACAGATCTATATGTAAAACCCACAGATAGAAATACTCTGCTGCGATATGAAAGTTTCCATCCTGATACTGTTTTTAAATCCATACCCAGGAGTCAACTTTTGCGTACTAAAAGAATAGTTAGAGATCAAAAAGTATTGCCAGAAAGACTAGTGTCTATGGGCAATAAATTTATCCAAAGAGGATATCCAAAAGAAAATATCGCTAAAAACATTCAGGATTTGGATAGAATACATGATAAAAAACCAACAGAGAAAGGAACAGATAGATTAGTGCTTTCAATGGAATACAGTGACAAGAGTAATGACATCTTTAGAATAGTAAGAAAACACTGGCACCTTTTGTCAAAATATAATCCAGAGATAGAATCATTTAAACTCCCTCCTATGCCATCATATAGAAGGGTAAAAAATCTTAGGGATCACATAGTAAAAGCTGACATAGGTACAACTAAAATGTCTGATGTAAATTACTTAACTACCCCTAATAAAGGCTGTTACCCCTGCTTACACTGTGCCCAATGTAATTCAGTTATTAAAGGGAAATTCTTAGCACAAAATGACAAAAGAAAGCAATATACAATCAATGGGTTATATACATGCCAAACTAACTATGCAATCTACCTACTTAAATGCCCATGTGGCCTTTGTTACATTGGCGAGACCACCCAAGCCGCCAGGGATAGGTTTAGTCAACATAAAGCATCCATTAAATCAAAAGATATGTCACTTCCAGTATCAGCACATTTTACAAATATGGGCCATACAGTAAGCCAGCTTCGCTTTCAAGTGATTGACCATATCCCCCATCATAGAAGAGGGGGTAATAGGGAACTAAAACTAAAACAGAAAGAAGTATGGTGGATTAAACGTCTGAACACATTACATCCATATGGTCTGAATAGAGATTATGATTTGTATTTGTTTTTATAATGGTTTTAAATGATGGAATATATTCTGGTACCACTAGAGGTCACTGTGTTGTTGAAATTTACAAACCTGGATAGGTATGGGTTAAACCAATTAACACTGAGAATTGAAGCATGATTGGTCCAGATACCCTTTTTAAAGTCTGTTTGTTTGATTTTAACTTATGCATGATTAAGGACTATGTAGGTCCGAAACGTCGCTTTTTTACTGGTTGCTAAACCTCAAATAAAGATTTTTCACCTTTAAAAGAAGATTGTGTGCTGTGGTGCTGTTACCTTATTTTCTACATGGACTATATATATATATATATATATATATTTTTACCTTAATTATAACATTGCATTTGATTATTGTCTCGTACTGTTATTGTGGTAGAAGATCAGAATCTAAATAACAGTATTTTTTGTTAAATGATACTGCTTTGTTAAATCCATAAGTCTGTACCTTTAAATTCTGCTACTAAGCTACTAAGCTTGTGTTTTTTTTAAGATACTCCCATGGGAGGTGTTTCTGTGCATATAAGGTGCACAGGTGCTATTTTGATTACATCTAGGATTACGGCTATCTGAGACGAAACCGGCCAGATATTTTCAGCAGGCTTTTAAATATATGAGTTTCTCTCATGATCAATAAAGGACTTGTTTTTTACTCTAAAGCTTTTTTTCTTTTTATTATCGATTATTCATCTGAATCCCCCTGATAGTGCTGGGATTTCTTTTGTTGTTCTAAGTTTTACCTCTGTAATTACCTTGTATCTAAGCCTCTGTAGACTGCCCCTTATTTCAGTTATTTTGACAGACTTGCATTTTAGCCAATCAGTGCTCACTCCTCAGTAAATTTATGTACATAAGCTCAATGTTATCTATATGAAACACATGAACTAACGCCCTCTAGTGGTGAAAAACTGTCAAAATGTATTTAGATTAGAGGCGGCCTTCAAGGTCTAAGAAATTAACATATAAACCTCCTAGGATTAGCTTTCAACTAAGAATACCAAGAGAACAAAGCAAAAATTGGTGGGCGGCTCAACAAGATGGATGCAGGCTCTCACAGCTCTGAGGAACAACACTTATAACTCTGATATTGCTGCCATCTATCCACGCCATCTGCGTCTCCCTTGACAGGCAAGCTGTCCGGGAATATCTGGCAGACAGAAGGAACAACTCTTCTACCCCGGATTGTCATTTTAAGGAATAAAGCCGTCGGGCTCTGTGGCGGGAACACTACCGCCACATTGTATATACATATACCCAAGTCCCTGTTCGCTAACAAAGTTCCTGTTTATTAAATTTATTAATGATGTCTAACTTAGTCACCAAAGAAGGCTCTGCTGCAACGCTCATTTTAGCGGGACTACAAACAGTGTTTTTGCCTAAACTGGAGAGACTCCTGCAATCCTGCGCTGACTTGTGCGCAATGTTATCAAATGGGATACAGCCTGGGCATCAGGAGAGGCCAGCCATTGAGCCTATTGCACACACGGTCACATCCTGGTCCCCTACTGACAGCTACAAGACTCCGCAACTAGTGGTAAGCGGAGTGACCTCCCTGGCTACATACCTAGTGGGATCCGATACAGAAACAAGACCCAGACTAGAAGAAAGCCTGCCGACACCTCCATGGACCCGCCAACTGTAGATCACCGCTTTAGAACTTGATGTCCAAACGATCTGGTCGGGCGGTGCTGTGGAGCCGACTGTTCTTTTAAGCCATCCGGCTCGCCTGCCTACCCGCCTGCCTACCGCCCCAGCTTTAACCTACAATACCGTCTACTCAGCTGTCATTCCAGCTGAGTCCTCTGATGCTCCGTGTGCTACTGCCGCTGTGTCGGAAGTCCGACATGTTAGCTATAACTATGGATCAAGGGCCAGGCTCGCTGCAGCTCTGGCTGCAAATTTGGGAGACAACATACCTGAAGAGGGGAAACAGGGCTTGAAATTGGAGACTGTTTCTTCGCATTTGCAAGAGGAGCGCTTATCAACCGGTGTCGGCTAAACTATAACTCATTTAGGCCTTAAGCTGCTACCCACCATTTTGCTCCAAATTACATCTTCTTAGTCTTTTATGGACTTTAATACTGGATGCCGGTACCGCGAGTACTCCTAATATTTTTTATGACGCTGAACATACTGAAAACTCTGTATAATAGTATTTTGAACAGTAGAACTGGACAAAAAAAAGTGCCTCACACAGGAACTAACACTGTTATCTAACAATTTGACCATATTTGTAGAACGTGCTAAGCTTTATTTCCTTGTTCTTTACTTAGTTATGTAATTATTTCTTTTGGGGGGGGGGGTTATTTTATTGTTATTTTTTCTTATTAGTACTGGGCAACATACTCAGTTATGGGGCATGTATGTTATTATTATTCTTCTTTTACTTTTGGAATTCACATGTTTCATGCAAGTAATGCTATTATGCTGCAAATTGTACATTTCTTATATAAGCCACCATTTATAGCAAAAAACAACTAATGGGTCTGAACACCATGTGACAAAGTGAGCCTTTATTGGGATCTACAGTTATATGTCTCTAGATAGACTATCCCTAGTCAGCTACTAGTTTATCCTTAAGCCAGAATCCTCAGGTTTTTGACTGTCTATATTCGTTGATAGTGACATTGCACATATCCAGATTTGATGCATAAATATTTTCCTACCTTCAGTATTTATCTTGTATCATACACTAGGAGACAAATGTGACTCTATTGTTTGTTTTATTATTATTCTGCATGGTATACCCAACACAAAATGTCCAGAATATCTTTAATTGGACCCAATTATCCACTAATCCACTTAAGCAATATTAAGTAACTTCATATCCCACTTACATATCCAGAATATCGAGTAGAGCATAGCTCTATGGATATTGTGATTTCATAGCTCCCAACAAAATGTGTTTACTTGAATAACAAATAGAAGCTTTACCTATATATTCGTTGATAGTGTCACCACACATATCCAGATACAATGCATAAAGATTTCTTTACCTCCAGTATTTTCTTGTACCATATATTAGGAGACATAAATGTTTATACTACTGTTATTCTGTGACGTATAACTAACATAAATGTCCAGCAAATCTGTAACAGGACCCAGGGCCCTATGTCTCCACCTAGGCAATATTAGACCACTTCATATCTCACTTATATATCCAGATTCTCGAGTGGTGCATGGCTACAAGGTTATGGTGGCTCCATAGTTTCCATCAGAATGTATTTATTTGCATATCCAATAGAAGTTTTGTCTATACTCGTTAAGAGTGTTACAACACTTGCCTAGATATTATGCATAAATATTTCCTTACCTTTAGTACTTATCTTATATCACACATTAGCGGACAAATGTGATTTTATTGTTGGTAGTATTATTACTCCGCAAAGTATACCCAACATACCATGTCCTGTGAATCTTTAACAGGACCCAAGGCCCTATGTCTCCACCTAGGCAATATTAAGTAATTTGATAGCCTACTTATATACCCAGGATATCAAGTAAAGCACAGCTATAAGGTTGTTGTGACTCCATAGCTTTCAACTTTATCCACTTGCATAATATATAGAAGTTGATGCCCAATTGTTAACATTTACTTTTATTTAGTTAGTTTAGGTTGTGGGAATACCTAATATGTTTAAAAAAGAAAATCCCCAACAATGTAGATATTTAGGACACTAAGCGGGGTCATAATGAAGACTGAAATCTTACATGATTGCCATATGAACATAGCTTTATTGAAATCTTAAATATCTCAATTTGCACCTTGTATAATGTACCAATTTTCTACCCTGCGTGGTACAATACCATGTTTTTATGTATGTCTGCATTGTTGGATATAAATAAAAGTTAAAAAAAAAAAAAAAATTACATGTCCTATTTGAATCATGAAAGTTTTTTTTGGATTGACTGTCCCTTTAATTAACTGGGTGAAATTTGGTTTAAAAACAAATATCATGGACACAGAGGGCTCCACAACTTTCAAGCGCCACATCTCCAAAAAGGATAAACCTGACCCTTTAGCATATCTTACAAAAGAGACTTATTGGAAAGTAAATAAAGTCTTATGTTTTATGCATATATATTTGTACATATTTGACAAGCTTAATTTTTTAGCAAAGATCGACTCTAGCAAAGCAATTTTTTCCTTGAATATGAGTTGTTGTTTAGGCATCGCAAAGCTCTTTAAAGGGACATTATACACTCATTTTTTCTTTGCATAAATGTTTTGTAGATGATCTATTTATAGTCCATAAAGTTTTTTTGTTTTTTTAAATGTATAGTTTTGCTTATTTTAAATAACATTGCTCTGATTTTCAGACTCCTAACCAAGCCTCAAAGTTTTATGAGAATACCGTCAGCTACCTTTTCCAGCTTGCTCCTGTTTGTGTGAAGGGTCTTTTCATATGCAAAAGAAGGGGGAGGAGGGAGTGTCTTATTTCCAACTTGCAGTGGGCTTTCCAGCTACCTTTTCAACAGAGCATAAACTGAGAGCTTCTAAGTAAGTTTTTAAACAGTTTTATACTGGAGTTTTATATCAGTACTTGTGCATCTTATTCTTAGTAGTGTCTATTACATGCAGTTATATGAAAGTGAGTGTATACTGTCCTTTTAAGTTCTGCTTCCTCTATGCCTAGTAACAGTGGTTCTTACCCAGCTCTCCCACATATGTTCTTTGTTTGTGCCATTCTCATGACACATTAGAATGCCAACAAAAAGCTTGTGTGGTGGCTTCATTAGCAAGGGGAAAATGTAATTTGTTTATACAGGCTGTGGCTTGTACGTAATGCCTTAGTTACTTGGCTCGCCTTTGAATCCATTAAACTTAACGCTGTTTTCGAAAGATTAATAAGTAATACCGGATACAAGAACAAGGATAGTTTTGGTTTTAGAAGAGAAGATGAGAAGGTTGACTTGCACTTTCTTCTCTAATTCTCAGTGGACCTTTACAGTAACACATCAAGGCAAAGACCTAAGAACGGGATATGTGATTACTCTTGGCTATGCAATACCAAAGGAAGGTTTTTACATCCCTTTCCAAACCATATTTTACATGCTGATTTTGTTTTTCATTTCTTTTAATCTTCTGACCCACAGAGTTAATATGCCTAGTTTCTAGGTTAGAGAGGCCTTCTCTAAACATCTGCCAAGCACCAGCTTTAAGTTTCTTAGGTCAAACCCTTTCTATTTAATCAGTTCATCTAAAAACAACAAACAAGTCAAACTCAATTTAGAAGCTTTTTTTTCCATTTTATTTAATCAAATTGTCATGCATGACTTGTGGGTGTGTGCCTCACCCATAGGTAATACAGTTCAACTTCTATTTCTCTATTTTTTATAACTCATCAACACTACACTAGGATAAATATAGTTGCCAAAGATTTATATATATATATATATATAAAAATGTGTGTGTGTTTTACAATTTAATGTTATATTTAATGGAGGTGTTTTCAACCTGTTCTATAATAATTTCCAGGAAAACCACACACTTTCTTTTATTAGTATTGTTTTTCATGAGAATAGGGTATTACCACGT
Source organism: Bombina bombina (assembly GCF_027579735.1). Taxonomy (NCBI): domain Eukaryota; kingdom Metazoa; phylum Chordata; class Amphibia; order Anura; family Bombinatoridae; genus Bombina; species Bombina bombina. The sequence continues at coordinate 66,058,531 of NC_069502.1, read as the reverse complement.
CTTCATTGCTGTGTTTTGCTGGGTATTAACCATTATATAGAGACTTTTATTACTCCACTTTCTCTCTGCATACTGACATTGTTATTGTATGAAGTGTCCAAATGACCTTTAAAAGTAATATTTGATTGAAAATGAATGTTAAATGCATTTTCAGCTGACTAGTGTTGGCTTAAGGTTTCCTTTCAACCCACACAGCAGCGTGCCTGCCCAGCCTGTCCAGCCTGTCCTGACTATGTACTTAGGCTCTTTATTAAATTAACCACAGATGTGCCATGTTTAAAGTATACATTTTTATGTGTGTGTTTTTATAAATTCTCTAATTCCATATAGTTAAAAAGGACAGTCTAGTCCAAAATAAACTTTCATGATTCAGATAGAGCATGTAATTTTAAACAACTTTCCAATTTACTTTTATCATCAATTTTGCTTTGTTCTCTTGGTATTCTTAGTTGAAAGCTAAACCTAGGAGGTTTATATATTAATTTCTTAGACCTTGAAGGCCACCTCTTATCTGAATGCTTTTTGACCGTTTTTCACCACTAGAGGGTGTTAGTTTGTGTGTCATATAGACAACACTGTGCTCACACAAGTGAAGTTACCTAGGAGTCAGCACTGATTGGCTAAAATGCAAGTCTGTCAAAATAACTAAAATAAGGGGCAGTTTGCAGAGCCTTAGATACAGGGTAATCACAGAGGTAAAAGGTGTTTTAATATAGCTGTGTTGGTTATGCAAAACTAATGGGTAATAAAAGGGATTATCTATCTTTTGAAACAATAACAATTCTGGTGTAGATTGTCCCTTTTAATGAAGTAATCAACATATCAAGTGTCTAACTCTTGGCTGATGAAGATAAGTTACTGAATAAGGGACTATCTTTCTGTAAGAAGCAAGTGATTTCTTCAAACTACAACAGGATTTGCAAATATTTTTTGCACACTAAAATTAAAAATGTATTTTGTTGATAGGCTTGATGGTGAAAATATGGAGGGTGGTGAGCTTTTCATTAGTATGTTGGGACTTAATAACAAAATGATTTTATTTTTAAACATGCTGACTGTTGGATAAACAATATTATGTAAATAAAATATTACAAAAGTTATCAAACTCTGAAGTTTATCTTCGTTTATCTTGTGATCCTACAAGTAACAGACAAAATTATATTAAAGGGACAGTCTAGTCAAAATTAAACTTTAAGATTCAGATAGGACATGCAATTTTAAACAACTTTCCAATTTACTTTTATCATCAAATTTGCTTTGTTCTACTATTGGTATTCTTAGTTTAAAGCTAAACCTAGGCAGGCTCATATGCTAATTTATAAGCCCTTGGGAGCTGCCTCTTATCTAAATGCATTTGACAGTTATAAAATAGCTAGATAACATTGTGCTCATACCCATGGAGTTACTTATGAGATGGAACCAATTGGCTAAAATGCAAGTTTGTCAAAAGAACTGAGATAAGGTGGCAGTCTGCAGAGGCTTAGATACAAGGTAATCACTGAGGTAAAAAGTATATTAATATAATCGTGTTGGCTTTGCAAAACTGGGGAATGGGTAATAAAGGTATTATCTTTTTAAACAATAACATTTCTGGAGTAGACTGTCCCTTTAACACATTTTAACAATGCTTATAAACATGATATTATAGATGAAACAAATAAAAAGTTTTGAGAGATGAATTAGAAATGTCAATGTTCTACACTTTACCAAGTACCCCAGGCCAGGTTTTCATTATAGCTGAACTAGAGCACAGGTGAAATAATCAGCTGATGGGTGAGAGCAGTTTAGTAACCATGGTTACTGATCAGCTGATTATTTCACCTGTGCTCTAGTTTAGCTATAATGAAAACCTGGACTGTTGGGGTTTCTTGAGGACCGCGGTTGAGAAACACTGTTGTACACCACATACATATATATATATTTATGTATTAATAAAATATTTCAATTTTGTATGCAGAACCTTAAATACATGCAGTTAACGTTAGGAGCAAGAAAGATTTGTTGAGGGAACTTTGATTACCCACAAATGAAAAAGACAGAGATTTCAGCATACTAGATAAAGTTTTATTACAAAAATTACAACCACCATGTTGTTTTTTTAAAACATTTAGGCAAAATTGGATTCTGTGTTTTCACATCCACTACCACAAAATAAATTCAAAAACATAATCACAACACAGTCTTATAGATAAAACAAAAGCGCATGGCTGGCTCACAATTTAGTAGTGCGGCATAAACATACATACAGATAGAAATAACCCTGCAACTCCTCCACTAGAGGATGGTTTTGCCTCCAGTGCGAAAATCTGCCCCAATCGTATCCCTTGAGGATCTGTGCAGGGTTTTAACAGGACTGTACAATATGTAAAAGTTAAACAAAACAGACAAATGACAATTACCAGTTAAGAGGTGCAAACAACACCTAAACCAGAGGGTAACACTACAAGACTATGTAGCTATATGTCACCATGTTAGCTAACATAGATATGGTTTATGCTCGCCCCCATATCACCACCACTCATACATATCAGCAATACTCAGTAAAGAAATACATTCCACACATTGCTTGTGTAGTCTGGATGCAAGAGAAACAGTGTGTCACAAACGAATGCGCAGAGTTGTGTATCCAATCAAACATGTTCAAATGAAGGCATGTGGGAAGTATCATAGCACCCAACACAGTTCATCCTGTGCAGGAAACTTAGATCCACTCCTTCAACCACTGGTATAATTACCCTTGTATTTCCTTTGTGTAGAGTTCAATCATTTATAATAGTACACATTGTATCCTGTATGAGTGCAATTGTCAGTGCATTAGGACTGAGTCCGCCATTGAAGCTCCCTCTCACGACTTGACAGGAGGCTCAACATCAATTCAGGGACACCTTTGCAACTACAACCAAGAGGTGGCAGCTTAGATGATAGGGTGATAGGTTGCTTAGGCCTTGTATGACACAATCTATGTCATTTATACAAGACACTTAAAAATATGTTGAAATGTATTCTTCTTAGTTTGTCCATGGTAAGTCTCTACACATCCATCATCCATAACTGGCATAGATATACTAAACAGAACCTTTTTAATCAACAGCATCAATTTATTATTGATTTATTAGAAATTGTTTTATATCGTAACTATTTTTTATTTCACCAGTGGGTTCCAATGCTGCCCCTACCTATACAAATATCTTCATGAAGTATGTTGAAAAAATATTTGTTTATGAGAACCTATTTTTACTATATGATACCACGTAGTGGCGCAATAAAGATCATATATTTGCCAGTTGATGGAGTGACATTTGGACCCTGTGTGAATTTGTACAGGATCTTAATAATGTGTCTCAGTATATTAAATTTACACTGTCCTAGAGTGAGACATATATTACATTTTTAGACACAACAGTTTTTAAGAACTGTAGTACACTTAGGACTGATAAATACAGAAAAGAGATGGGACACAGTATCCTGTTACATTATTTCAGTGCACACACCTCTTAAAGGGACAGTCAAATCAAAGTTAAACTTTCATGATTCAGATAGGGTGTTTAATTTTAAACAACTTTCCAATTTACATTTATCATCACTTTTGCTTTGTTCTCTTGGTATTCTTAGTTGAACGCTAAACCTAGGTAGGCCCAAATGCTAATTTCTTACCCCTTAAAGGCCACCTCCTATCTGAATGCATTTTGACAGTTTTTCACAACTAGAGGGTATTAGTTTATGTGTGTCATATAGATAACATTGTGCTCAGACACGTGGAGTTACCTAGGAGTCAGCACTTATTGGCTAAAATGCAAGAGGCTTAGAAACAAGGTAATCACAGAGGTAAAAAGTGTATTAATATAACTGTGTTGGTTAGTCAAAACTGGGGAATGGGTAATAAAGGGATTATCTATCTTTTTAAACAATAACAATTCTGGAGTAGACTGTCCCTTTAATTGTTGGAATCTCTTCCTAACTTCTATGAGTTAATAGAATTGTACAGAATGAGGATTTGGTTGAGACTAGGCTTAAAGAGATTGGAGAACAATTTGTGGCTTGGGGAATCCCCCCCCCCCTCCATTATTGAACATTGTTTTAAGGAGTTATTTAAGAACCCTTGTAAGAAGGATCAACAGTTAAAACAATAAAGAGGGATCCATATCAAATGGTATTTGTGTTTTAGTATAATGTATTAATCTCTAGGATACAATCTGTTATCAGGAAACATTGGCATATCCTCAGGGATTGAAATCTAGGGATGCACACTTTTTTATAATCACCTATGCCGACATGTTACACATTCAGATAGTTTGAAAGATAAACTTGTGAAGGCTGATATATGTATTGTAAAACAAATGAGATTGGATTTTATTATTTAAGGTAAAAATATTTGGTTCACATGTTGGAGTTGCTCTAATTCAACAACTGGTCATACTTATATAACAGAGTGTATTTTACTGCAATACTACATTTGTAGTTTATTTGATTAAATGCCCATGTGGTATGATTTATGTAGGTAAGACTTCAGAGGATACAGGATAGGATCATATGACATAAATCCAGTATAAGGGGTTAAACACACAGAAGTGCTGCTCAAAACCCGCAAAGCACTGCTGGTCCCAAACCCGGCGCTTATCCAATCAGCAGTGCTAGTCAAAATCAAACTTCCATGATTCAAATAGACCATGCAGTTAAACAACTTTCCAATTTACTTCTAAAATCTATTTGGTTTTGTTCTCTTGGTATCCTTTGTTGAAAAGCATACCTAGGTAGGGTTATCAGCAATGCACTACTTGGAGCTAGCTGCTGATTGGTGGCTGCACATATAACTTCTTGTCATTGGCTCACCAAATGTTTTCAGCTAGCTCCCAGTAGTGCATTGCTGCTTCTTCAAAAAGTGCTAGAAACAAATGTGATAATAGAGGTAAATCCGATTTTTAAAAAAAAATAAAAATAAATTTGATGTATTGTCTGAATTATGGAAGAAAAAGTCTACATATTTTTTCCATACCAATAGAAGCATTTGCCCAAAACTCCCCAGAATTATAGAGATGTATTCCTGATATTTTATCTGAAATCCAAAAATACAACAGACACACATATGTTCCAAAGTAGTGCAGTATGGCAAACGGTATTGTTAATATGTACTTCAAAGTCTTATACAACTGTGATATGTCTTAGTAGTTTCAACACAGTGTTACATCTACATGGGTTTCTTTTATGTTAGATTCGTATAAGAGACAATGCCTTTATCTTGTCAAAAGAAACAAACCTCTTCAGTAATCACTTGCGCTGCATATACACTAGTGTCCATGGATAACATGCAAACAATATGTTAAAACTTTTATTATTGTTGTAAGTTACCTGTGGCCCCGGTCAAATCTTTCTGCTCTTAGTCTCCAGATCAATCAATTTCAGACCCCGGTCCCACATCCAGCGGGAGGGAGCAGTACTGTTATTCGCCCAAGCAAACTCTCCTCGATTGTTTGCAGGTCCGTAGTGATTCAACAATCCCACTCACCGGATCTCAACGCTGACGTTGCCGGTCCCACACACCGCGGGAGGGAGTGATACGTCACTCAATGCCGACTTGCCTCGTCTATTTCGCTTCCTCTATAGGATGAGCTCCAGATGGCGAAAAAAACCTGTGTGCTGAGGTTGTATGAATTTAATAATGTGTGCCTTCTAAGAGTGGAGTTTTAACCAAGTTTCAATAAATTTTTCTAATTTTACTATATCTAATATTGGTACAGCCTGCAATTTCTTTCCTTTTTTTCTTTTGGACTGTTTTATCTGAAATCTATGAATATAAATTGACAGTAATTTATCTTCTTTTTAACTTTGGTATTCAGTTTGGAATAGTGACAAAACTCACAGTGCTTCTGCATTTTTTAAAACCATTTTCTTCATGTTTGTGGCAAATAATATTCACTTACCCTATTCCTTTCATCAGTATTTGTATGCTGTTGGTGGTGAAGTCATATAGTGTACAATGTATCTTATTTCCATAATTATTTTCTTACAATAGGGATTATAGCTTGTTGCCGTAGAATAAGGATTACATAAAGTAAAGAGACACAAGGTCCCACGGCAGCGCTAGTAGTTCACAAATTAGAACATTCATGTGATAAGGAAAATCTTAAACATACTCTCTAAAGAGCCAAGTTACTAACTTAGTCATGTCCTCAAGGTTCCAAGTATGAACACATTGTACAAACAGTGCTGGCTATAAAGCTAGGGACCTCACACATATTTTGGATCTATGGTTCTCTTCCCTTTCTCTCCAAAAGCCAAAATGAGAACATAAGGCAATAAAATAGCTGTGAAGATGAGCAATATCCTAGAATAAGTCCAAAACAAGCATTCATTCTTACTCAACAGGAATCTGTGCCCCAAATGCATAGCTGGACATTGTTAGCTTCTATAGTGTCTCTACGTGGAGACGTGAGAATCTCCTCCAAAATGCCTTGATTGTAAATAGATTGAGATATTGTTTTGTATAGTCTTCCAATATACATTCCAATATACTGTATATGTGTGTAAGTATGTGTGTGTATATATATATATATATATATATATATATATATACACACACACAATATATATATATATATATATATATATATACACACACACACTATATATATATATATATATATATATATATATATATATATATACTTATGAGTATTAGAGCATGCTTCAATTACCAAACAGTGCTAGGGATTTCCATACTTTTCTATAATTTCCAAGTGTTTGAATCAACAAGGGAACAGCAAAATCAAATTACATTTTAATGTTTCAAATAGAATGTGCAATTAAAAAAAAACACTTTCCAGATTACTTCTGTAATCTTTTTATCCTTTGAGGAACTAGGGAGCTCTCATTCTATTGGCTGTTCCAATCAGCCAATATCATTGAGCTCTCATTCTATTGGCTGTTCCAATCAGCCGATAGAATGAGAGCTCCCTATTTACAACAATGTTTGTGTCAATGTTATACATTTTTGCAAACAAATCTTTCAGCCAATAGGAATGCAAGGGAAGCCATCTTGGATTGCGTCACTTGCATTGAAGAATCAGTATACGGCGGCGACCGTATGAAGAGGATGCTCCGCGCCGGATGTCTTCAGGATGGACCCGCTCTGCTCCGGCTGGATGAAGATCGAAGAGGCCACCCGTATGAAGACTTCTTGCCAAATGGATGAGGACTTCGCCGGCTGGATGAAGATAGAAGACACCGCCTGGATGAAGACTTCTTGCCACATGGATGATGACTTCGCCAACTGGATGGATCCTTCATACGGGACTTCAACAACTGTAAATGGATCGTTGGGGGTTAGTGTTAGGTTTTTTAACGGTATTTTCAGGGCAATGGTTAGATTAGGTTATTTTAGATAGTTTTTTTTGGGGGGGGGTTGCTTGGGGGGGGGGGTTTTACTGTTGGGGGGGTCTTTGTGTTTTTTTTACAGGTAAAAGAGCTGATATCTTTGGGGCAATGCCCCAGAAAAGGGCCTTTTAAGAGCCATTGGTAGTTTATTGTAGGCTGGGTTTTTTTTTTTTTTTTGGGTGGGCTTATTTATTTTGATAGGGCTGTTAGATTAGGTGTAATTCTTTTTTATTTTGGATGATTTCGTTTTTTACTTTTGTGTAATGTATATTTTTAGGGGGTGTTTTATTTTTTGTAGCAAAAGAGCTGTTTAACTTAGCTCAATGTCCTACAAAAGGCCCTTTTAAGGGCCCCCAAAAGGCCCTTTTAAGGGCCCTTGGTAGTTTGGGGGTGGGGGTTTGTATAGTGTCTGTATTTTTTTGTAACAAAAGAGCTGTTTAACTCAGGGCAATGCCCTTCAAAAGGCCCTTTTAAGGGCCCTTTGTAGTTTATTCAAGGTTATGCTTTTTTTTTTTTTTTTTTAACTATTTACTAACTAGTCTACCTAGTTAAAATAAATACAAACTTACCTGTGAAATAAAAATAAAACCCAAGCTAACTCCCTCTGCATTCTCCGTATGTTCGTTGCAGCGCAATGGAGAGCGGGCGGGAACACAATCCCTGTGAGTATCCGGGTATGACGTTGGCGCCTGCAGCTAGCGTGTCCACATCACACGCTGAACATAGCATAGAGATCCAAAGGTTAGTGTAGGCGCACAGACCAACTCCGGTTTGTAAAACAAAGAAATTTATTGTGTAGAAAAGGATAAAAACATCATTATCATCCTCCGGTCAGAGTAAAAACACAAGTAGGTTCCAGTGTGTGAACAGGAGCTCCACGCAGACGCATTTCGTGAGGCTGCGCACTTGGTCACTCCATACTGGGGCTCCTGTTCATGCATACCTTTATACTCTAAAGTGTTCACTTCAATTAACTAATTAACACACTAGAACTCTATTAACCCTATTGTTTACACAGACATCAGAATACCAATTGGCTATAAACAGAATACTCCTAATATTAATAGATCCTTCTTATAACATAGGTATACCGCTTTATGTATCGGCTTAATGCCTAAATACAGTGGGGCACAAAGTATTTAGTCAGCCACCAATTGTGCAAGTTCTCCCACTTAAGAAGATGAGAGAGGCCTGTAATTTTCATCATAGGTATACCTCAACTATGAGAGACAAAATGTGGAAACAAATCCAGACAATCACATTGTCTGATTTGGAAATAATTTATTTGCAAATTATGGTGGAAAATAAGTATTTGGTCAATATCAAAAGTTCATCTCAATACTTTGTTATATATAATAAATATATAAATTCCTCCACTGTGGATTCATTTAATATTCTTTTGAATGTGATTCTGGTGTGAGGTTAGCTGGTTAAAGAGATTTAGGGCAGCCAACAGGAGCAAAGCAAGGTAAAGACTGAGGAGGAAGCATGGAGGTGCAGTATAAGTTTACTGACTGGAACAGCAGAACTACTATGGGAAGCTGTAAAATCAGACAGAGAGAAAACAAAAACTATAAAAATACACCTTACATTAATGTGTGAAGTATCAGCATGACACTATACATCAGCCACAGCAGCACATGTCACTTCTTTGCTAGGAACAAGTTCCCTCTCACCCTGCACTAGACAATGCTGCATGGGGAGGGGCATGTGTGCACTCACTTATTCTTCCCACTGACACCTTTCTACAAAGCACTGTTCCCCTAACACACTTCAGTTAGTTGATCTTAGGGCCACAGCAGAAAGAGCAGGGCTAAGGGGACCAGCAGACTGGATGCTGTCTGTCCAAGGCTGCATGGATACAGTGTGAGATCAATCACACAGCCACAAGACTGAAGAGAGCAGTGTATGCAGCTGCACAGATGCTCAAATCCTCACATGCTTGCCGCTCCAGCTTTCTGCTGCATGCGCCTACAGTCAGCCCTACCCAGAAACAATCCCTACCACCAGAGCAGTTACCTGGCAACAGTGGTAACCCCAGTAGGACCTTTTCTGATGCAGTGGGAATGGCTGGATGCCAAGTTAGGGCTTTGCATTCAGTGCTGCACAGTGCACATCTAAAACAGCACATGACAATAGCTTGGCATGTCACATGACACCGGCACGGTCTGGCACTGTTTTTAAAAAATAAATAAATATATAAGCAGAGTACTTTTGACTGTGACAGTATTAGGACTGAATGTGTGTGTTCCCTATGTCACATCAGCAGTCGGGTATGAACAATCTCTTGGGCCCCTCAACAGAGACTGGGCCCTGGGCAGCTGCCCCTTTTTCCCTGTGTTACAGATGGCCCTGACTAGTCTGTAGAGAAAAGATCCAAAAGACCTCCCTTTTATTGAGGACTGTTTCTCTGTCACCCCCTCTCTTTAACAAAGGCACAAAGTCAATGCCCTGAACTGATAATGCAGAAGAATCAGCATTATGTTTATCTTTAAAATGCCTAGCAACTGGAGTGTCAGAGAAATCATCCTTTTTAAACTTGTAATGGCAGCACTATAGGGAATTAAATAATGTAACTTTTGTGGCGTTCTTTACTTTCCCTATAGCGCTCAAAACTCGTAATCTAGGTGAAAATCTCATATAAATTTATTTTTATATTTATTTGTTATACAAAAAAAATCTGTTATATGATACTTTCTAAACAAAGTTTTCCTTCATATTTTTGTGTTTATTTATACCACTATATGTATATAGTGTAAATGTATTATTATTCTGAGCAGGAATAATTGCAAATATAATGTAATCAGGGTATCATATGTATTTATTTGCAATCAATGGATATTTTAAGAGCTGGGACAGTTTTCTCTCTGTACCTGTGCAACCTTTCCTGATTGCAATCTAGTTTTAAAAACCACCCCTATACCGGTGTTATAAAATGGGCTGGCATATAAGATGACATTTTTTCTGCTGTATCTGAATCATGACAGTTTAATAGTATCCAAAGATTTTGTCTGCACCCACCTTGAAATTTGCTGGACATTTACGTTTAAAGGTGTGCTGGTCTTACTTTACTGCTCTCATGACAGTTTGATGTTAGGTGGGCTATCTTTATATTGAATCAAACATCAATTCGAATTTTAAAATCCTTGCTAAAATTTTACACTGTGTGTCCTAATGTCAGCATCAATGTTTATCTTTAATTCTAAATTCACATATACAAACTTTCAAAGTATAATACACAATGTAACATATGACACTTACAAGTTCTGATGATTGATCAATGACACAAGTATCAAGCAATTTGATTAGTTAGTGAATGTTTATAATGTGTATTTGAATCAGATTGGCTGATGTCATAAATCATGTGATTATGCATATTCCAATCAAAAGTGGTGGAAAAATTCACTAGTGTGTGGGTTGTTTAGGAGTTTGAGTCATAATTGGTGCGAAAAGTGTTGAGTCAAATATGGTGCGAAGTGGAGAGTGGGACTTGTATTACATGGCTTAAACATGGTGCACATAGATTTTTCCAAAAAATGAAAAGGGAGTTAGCTATATTATGTTATGTATTTATTTCATTTTTATCTCTATATCTATTAGTGCAACAAGTTTGGGCAAGACTTTGCACCAATTATGTAGAAATAATATTGTCCCCTTGATTTGTAATGAGAGACAAAGTTGTAGCATAATCCATAAGTAGTAATGCATTTTTAATTTTTATCCCTATATCTACTAGTGCATCAAATGTGGAGCAATAATATTGTTTGATTTAGAAAGGGTATACAATTGTAATAAAGTTTCTAATTTACTTTTATTATGTAATATACTTCATTTTCTTGCAGCATCGAACATAAGCTTTCTGTGTTTTCAGACTCCCATTGAGTTCTATGGCATCCGCGACTTCAAGGGTGGCGGATTGAAAACTAGGTACGCTGAGTCGGAAAAGACGCAAGCGTAAATGTATAATTTTTAATAACTTAGTGAGAGGTTCGAATAGTGTCGAGTAGGAGGGCGAATAACCAGAATTCCGCTCGAATACCACTGTTTTCAACTCGCATCGATCTGCATCAGATTGAGATCTCGGGATCGTATATTACGTCACAAATGTCAACTTTTGCCATTATTGACGCTTTGATAACTAGGGCGGATCAATCTCGCAAAAAATATGACGCAGAATTCAGCTGACACTTTGATAAATATGCCCCTTAGTGTTAAATCATTGTCTTTTTATTATGCACGTGTTAATTATGCAATTCTACTGCATTGAGTGGCCCTTTAATGTCTGTTTGTCAGTTTATTTAGTGTTTGCCTATTTTTCTGGTTTTTTTTTTGTGCTTTTCTGTTTGTATTGCTTATGTAATTTATCAACAGTCCTTTCAATAAAAAAATAAACATAATTTATGGTGCCACTTTTACCAGAAATAAATATGTTTTCTTATCTAAATAGACTGCAAGTAACACCAAGACAATCACATTTAATACACACATGTGACTATGTTAGAAAATATTTTTTATTATGAAACAGTTTAGTAACTATCAAAAGCCAGACAGTTCTACACAGAAACAGAGATGCTGACACATCAGTTCTTGGTTCTTAACAAAAGCCTTACTCTTTGCAGCTGCAGACTTTGTGTTACTGTAAGTGGTAAAATATGCTGATTTTCTCTTATTTTCAGCTGCCTGTGACTAATCTGCTTTCATCAGGTATTTCTGCTTTAACTGGCAGGTGCAAAGCATTGCTATTGAAAGCATGTCTAGTAATAAATACAAAAACTGATCCCATATGTCATAACCCAATTTCGTTGTGCTGTGCATCAACCCCTGTTATGTAACACAGTTCTCAGACATTTCTTATAGAATGCAGCTGTGCAAGTATCTGATTTTAGATCACAATTAATTTAGTTTTATTTAGTGTTGATATCACAGTATTCCATACAGTAAAGTTTACAAACTACTCATACGAAAATAAAGGGTTTTTACTGTTCATATTATTTATGTCATTTTTGTACATTAAACAGGCAATTTATCTACACGTGTGAGACCTGTTTCTGTTTAAATTGTGTCATTTTTTCAACACTTCAAACAGCAGTTAAGCTACATTTGATTTATAACTAACTAGACTTTTATACATAATTTTGGTATGTAATTTATAGGAGCGCACTTTGAGTTTGTTTTTATATGTATATATATATATATATATATATATATATATATATATATATATATATATATATATATAGATAGAGAGCAGGGCCGCCAGGGGTGACTCCTGTCAGGGGCCCAATGTGCCAGGGGGGCCCCATGAGGCAAAAACAACTAAAAAAAAAAATTATTATTTTTTTTACATTTTGGCACCCACCAGTGGGTACTACAGCAGAGTGCTAATTGAGCATGGGAAATGTTATTACAAGGAGTAAAGTATTAGTATTTGAGAGGTTTTTTGAGTGTGCACTAAACCACTATGCACAGTGTGACACAGACTTGGCACTTTGTTTGTACAGTGTGTGCCTGAGTCAGACAGCAGATCACTTTCATTTGCAGAGGATGTAGGACTTACTTAGTAAATGTTTTTTAATTTCTTTGTGCAATTTCAGATTGTAACTTCAGTGTGGTAGTAGTTGTATGGTGGGGCCAGGGGTCCATAAAAACACATTTTTTTAGCAGCAGTGTATTTATGATTATTTGACAATGCTGTTGAAATTATATATTTAAAGCCATCAGACATGTTTCCTCCTCAATACACAAATGGTATGTGCCCTTTTGGCAGATATGTGTTTTTTTATTATTAATATATATATATATATTAAATACATTCCAGTTTACTGCCTCTTTATGCAAGGACTTTCCAGATGCAAGGAGGCATTTTATCTAAGATTTTTACATCTGCATAAAATGTTATACTCTCAGACTAAGATTGCTCAGTGTTTGAAATGAGACAGGTTAACTTAAAACTGTTTAGTTTACACTACAGCTGACTTAATTTTGAAATACATACAAAAAAGCCCAAATCCTGCATTTAACCAGATCTAATGGTATAAGTACCACAGCTTATGCTTCCACCAAGACCATATAGAGTACAGCATTTTTAAAATCCATAAGTACAGCTGACAGATGGGAACATTTATTCACTATATTTGAAGTGGTGCTCTTGGTTGGGGAAAATGGGGAAAAGAAACAAACATATGTCAACCTTTTAAAAGTACCTTTCGTCATCTAGCCATCTACCCAGATCATTAATGTGCAATTTTGAATTCACAGAATTATTTTTGTTTGCACATTTACAAATATTTAAAGTAATCTCTTACACCTAGATTTAGAGTTTTGCGGCCAAAGGGGTGCGTTAGCTAGGCATCTTTTTTTTCCAGCGCTGCTTCTAAACAACGCTGGTATTGAGAGTTGTCTGAGGGGCTGTGTTAGGCTCCAAAAAGGGAGCGTTGAGCCGAATTTACCGCCACTTCAACCCTCAATACCAGCGTTGCTTACGGTAGCGGCTAGCTGGAAAAACGTGCTCGTGCACGATTCCCTCATATGAAACAATGGGGCAGTTTGGGCTGGAAAAAAACCTGACACCTGCAAAAAAGCAGCGTTCAGCTCCTAACGCAGCCCCATTGTTTCCTATGGGGAAACAGTTTCTAAGTCTGCACCTAACACCCTAACATGTACCCAGAGTCTAAACACCCCTAACCTTACACTTATTAACCCCTAATCTGCCGCCCTCGCTATCGCTGACACCTGCATATTATTATTAACCCCTAATCTTCCGATCCGGACACCGCCGCAACCTACACAATCCCTATGAACCCCTAATCTGCTGCCCCTAACACCGCCGACACCTACATTATATACATTAACCCCTAATCTGCCCCCCCCAACGTCGCCGCTACCTTACCTACACTTATTAACCCCTATTCTGCCGACCAGACCTTGCCGCTACTCTAATAAATGTATTAACCCCTAAACCGCCGCACTCCCGCCTCGCAAACCCTATAATAAATTGTATTAACTCCTAATATGCCCTCCCTAACATCGCCGCCACCTAACTTCAAGTATTAACCCCTAATCTGCCGACCGGACCTCACCGCTACTATAATAAATGTATTAACCCTAACCCTAACACCCCCCTAAGTTAAATATAATTTTAATCTAACGAAATAAATTAACTCTTATTAACTAAAGTATTCCTATTTAAAGCTAAATACTTACCTGTAAAATAAACCCTAATATAGCTACAATATAACGAATAATTATATTGTATCTATTTTAGGGTTTATATTTATTTTACAGGCAACTTTGTATTTATTTTAACTAGGTACAATAGCTATTAAATAGTTAATAACTATTTAATAGCTACCTAGTTAAAATAATTACCAAATTACCTGTAAAATAAATCCTAACCTAAGTTACAATTAAATCTAACACTACACTATCAATAAATAAATTAAATTAATTAACTACAAGTACCTACAATTACCTACAATTAAGTAAGCTAAACTAAATTACCAAAAAAAACAAACATTAAATTACAAAAAATAAAAAAAGATTACAAGAATTTTAAGCTAATTACACCTACTCTAAGCCCCCTAATAAAATAACAAAGCCCCCCAAAATAAAAAAAATTCCCTACCCTAATCTAAATTAAAAAAGTTAACAGCTCTATAACCAGCCATTAAAATGGCTTTTTGCGGGGCATGCCCCAAAGAAATCAGCTCTTTTGCCTGTAAAAACCCCCACAATACCACCCCCCAACATTACAACCCACCACCCACATACCCCTACTCTAACCCAAACCACCCTTAAATAAACCTAACACTACCCCCCTAAAGATCTCCCTACCTTGAGTCGTGTTCACCCAGCCAGGCACCGATGGACCAAAAGAGGACATCTGGAGTGGCAGAAGTCTTCATCCTATCCGGGCAGAAGAGGACATCCGGACCGGCAGACATCTTCATCCAAGTGACATCTTCTATCTTCATCCATCCGACGAGGAGCGGCTCCATCTTCAAGACCTCCGGCGCGGAACATCCTCTTCCTTCCGACGACTACCGATGAATGAAGGTTCCTTTAAGTGATGTCATCCAAGATGGAGTCCCTCGAATTCCGATTGGCTGATAGGATTCTATCAGCCAATCGGAATTAAGGTAGGAAAAATCTGATTGGCTGATTCAATCAGCCAATCAGATTCAAGTTCAATCCGATTTTCTGATCCAATCAGCCAATCAGATTGAGCTTGCATTCTATTGGCTGATCGGAACAGCCAATAGAATGCGAGCTCAATCTGATTGGCTGATTGGATCAGCCAATCCAATTGAACTTGAATCTGATTGGCTGATTCAATCAGCCAATCAGATTTTCTTACCTTAATTCCGATTGGCTGATAGAATCCTATCAGCCAATCGGAATTCAAGGGACGCCATCTTGGATGACATCACTTAAAGGAACCTTCATTCGTTAGTAGTCGTCGGAAGGAAGAGGATGTTCCGCGGCGGAGGTCTTGAAGATGGAGCCGCTCCTCGTTGGATGGATGAAGATAGAAGATGCCGCTTGGATGAAGATGTCTGCCGGTCCGGATAGGATGAAGACTTCTGCCACTCCGGATGTCTTCTTTTGGTCCATCGGTGCCCGGCTGGGTGAACACAGCTCAAGGTAGGGAGATCTTCAGGGGGTAGTGTTAGGTTTATTTAAGGGGGGTTTGGGTTAGAGTAGGGGTATGTGGGTGGTGGGTTGTAATGTTGGGGGGTGGTATTGTGGGTTTTTTTACAGGCAAAAGAGCTGATTTCTTTGGGGCATGCCCCGCAAAAAGCCCTTTTAAGGGCTGGTAATAGAGCTGTTAACTTTTTTTTTTAATTTAGATTAGGGTAGGGACATTTTTTTATTTTGGGGGGCTTTGTTATTTTATTAGGGGGCTTAGAGTAGGTGTAATTAGCTTAAAATTCTTGTAATGTTTTTTTATTTTTTGTAATTTAGTGTTTGTTTTTTTTGGTAATTTAGTTTAGCTTATTTAATTGTAGGTAATTGTAGGTACTTGTAGTTAATTAATTAAATTTATTTATTGATAGTGCAGTGTTAGGTTTAATTGTAACTTAGGTTAGGATTTATTTTACAGGTAATTTGGTAATTATTTTAACTAGGTAGCTATTAAATAGTTATTAACTATTTAATAGCTATTGTACCTAGTTAAAATAAATACAAAGTTGCCTGTAAAATAAATATAAATCCTAAAATAGATACAATATAATTATTCATTATATTGTAGCTATATTAGAGTTTATTTCACAGGTAAGTATTTAGCTTTAAATAGGAATACTTTAGTTAATAAGAGTTAATTTATTTAGTTAGATTAAAATTATATTTAATTTAGGGGGGTGTTAGGGCTAGGGTTAGACTTAGCTTTAGGGGTTAATACATTTATTAGAGTAGCGGCGAGGTCCGGTCGGTAGATTAGAGGTTAATACTTGAAGTTAGGTGGCGGCGATTTTAGGGAGGGCAGATTAGGGGTTAATACAATTTGTTCTAGGGTTTGCGAGGCGGGAGTGCGGCGGTTTAGGGGTTAATACATTTATTAGAGTAGCGGCGAGGTCCGGTTGGCAGATTAGGGGTTAATAAGTATAGGTAGGTAGCGGCGACGTTGGGGTGGGGGGGCAGATTAGGGGTTAATAAATATTATGTAGGTGTCGGCGATGTTAGGGCCAGCAGATTAGGGGTTCATAGGGATAATGTAGGTGGCGGCGGTGTGCGGTCGGCAGATTAGGGGTTAAAATTTTTTATTATAGTGGCGGCGATGTGGGGGGGCCTCGGTTTAGGGGTACATAGGTAGTTTATGGGTGTTAGTGTACTTTAGAGCACAGTAGTTAAGAGCTTTATAAACCGGCATTAGCCCAGAAAGCTCTTAACTACTGACTTTATTCTGCGGCTGGAGTCTTGTCGGTAGAGGGTCTACTGCTCACTTCAGCCAAGACTCTAAATACCGGCGTTAGGAAGATCCCATTGAAAAGATAGGATACGCAATTGGCGTAAGGGGATCTGCGGTATGGAAAAGTCGCGGCTTGAAAGTGAGCGTTAGACCCTTTCCTGGCCGACTCTAAATACCAGTGGGCGGGCAAAAGCAGCGTTAGGAGCCCTTAACGCTGCTTTTGACGGCTACCACAGAACTCAAAATCTAGGCGTTTGTTTCTGCAATTTTTTTTATCATGCATGTCACACACTGTTGATTTAGGGGATTCAATGTGCAGAAATGTTACCTCCTGTGAGTGTTTCTGTGGGTGTCTGTGTTTATGTCTTTGTGCTTTTGTTTGTGTCTCTATTAGTGTGTATGTATTTTTTTTCTGTGTGTCTTTCTGTGAGGGTGGGTGTGTATGTCTTTGTGCATTTTCTGTGGATGTCTGTGAGGGTGTGTGCGTATGTCTTTGTGCTTTTTCTATGGGTGTCTCTGTGATGGTGTGTGTATGTATGTCTTTGTGTATTTTCTCTGGATGTCTCTGTGAGGGTGGGTGTGTATGACTCTGTGTTTTCTGTGGATGTCTCTGTGAGGGTGTGTGTGTGTATGTATGTATGTATGTATGTGTTTTCTGTGGATGTCTCTGTGAGGGTGTGTGCTTTCTTTGGGTGTCTCTGTGAGGGTATGTGTATGTCTGTGCATTTTTTGTGGGTGTCTCTGTGAGAGTGTGTGTATGTCTTTGTGTGTTTTCTGTGGATGTCTCAGTGAGGGTGTGTGTGTATTTATGTCTTTCTATGTTTTATGTGGTTGTCTCTCTGTGTGTGTGTCTTATTGTGTGTTCTGAGGCTGTCTCTGTTGGTGTTTCCTTTGGTGTATGTGCAAGTTTGTGTTTGTGTTTGAGTTTCTGTGTGTGTGTGTCCATTGTCTGTTCCTTTTTAGGACATTTTGACCTTACTACTGATTATTCAGATCTTTCTACAGACTTTGAGACTAATGAGACCTTTCCGGAAGTCACCAATCCACAATTTAACCTTTAAATTATTGTTTAGGCAGTTCAGGGCCCTTCCTTTCAGCCACTGCATGCTGTTGTTATCATTTGGTTGTCATCTTCCTTGACAAAAAGATAATCAGAACTCCATATTTTGTTTTGTAAACCTCCTTTTTTGACAAAACTTTAGTCTACCTCATTACTTGTCAGGTCAATGTAAACAAGTGCTGAGTGTCTGTTTGGGTTTTCAATGTCTGAGTGTGTTTCTTTGCGTGTCTGCTAGAGTGTCTATATGTGAATCCTTATGTGTGAGTGTGTATGTTTCAGCGTATGAGTGTGTCTGTGTTTGTGTGTTACTACCTTTACAACATTTCCAAGTTTGACTACACTTAAGAATAAAGTGCATATATGTTTTAGTCACTTGGTCAAAAATTGCACTTGTCAAAAGGGGGGGGCGTCTGATCAATGGTTAAGTCAGGGGCCCCAAAAAAATTCTAGTGGCGGCCCTATCGGATAGGATAAAAATTACAAACTTTAATCCAAAAAAGTTAAAAACATCAAGAGGTCAGTACTAAAATAGAAAAATAGAAAGTATCAGTTTTTTTGAACTGTAGCACAAAGCAGACGCTTTTCGTTCGCTTGCGCACTTGATCACTGCTTACCTGTGCTCCCGTTCACACACCTTTATAAAGCACAGATTTAAAGCGGTATACCATATAAGGATAAAAATATTTCACAACCTGATAGTGTATTATACTACAGACATTTTTGAGCATCTTAATGTGCACATATAAGTAAATTAAACATGTTTACGCTACAGTGTTATCCTTATAAGTTAAGCCATGTATATTGGGAAACATATCTTAATTGGTAAACAAAAATTAATTTGTTGCATATTTGTAGATAAATGAATTTGAAACCATACTGAAATACATCCCAAAACATTCCTATAAGGTATATAGAGTATAGCTAGATCCCATAAATTAATTGGCTAACAATATGACTAACATGGGAAAAACAAAACCTTTATCTGAAGGGAACATAGTATGAGTGCATTTATTTATAGAAGTCACAGTAGAGAGTTAACTGTTTGTTTTTGCATTAGTCATATGTAAATAAGAGACATTAAAAGCCATGTATGGAGAAGGGGAGACAAGAGAAAGGAAACATCAAGTGAATAAATCAAGATCTCTTCTCATGTTGAGACCTAATGGAAAACTGGATTGTAAAGTAAACATCCAAAAAATTTCCCTTTTGCTTAAAATCGTTTCTCTATTGCCACCCCTTCTCCAACAAGGCACAAAATCTATACCTTGAAGCAAAAGGGCAGAGGTATCTGAATTATGGAATGTTTTAAAGTGTCTGGCTACAGGAGTATCAGACTCCTCATCTTCAATTGAACACAGATGTTTAAGAAATCTCTCTTTTAGAGGCCTGGTAGTTTTTCCTGTATATTGTTTTTTACACAGCTTACATGTAAGCAAGTAGATGACATCAGTGGTTGCACAATTGATAAAAAATGATATGTCATGTTCTTGTTGAGTGGTAGAGGATTTAAATTTGTTGCCCTCGAATACAAAACCACATGTTTTTCAGATGGGTCTTATACATTTGAAGAAACCCCTCTTTTTTTGTAGCCAACATTTGTTGGACTTGGGTTTAAGATCTGAGGGAGACAAAAAAATTACCTAAAGTTTTCCCTTTCTTGGGTAGGTAATCACAGCCCTCTTCAATGATCGTTTTGAGGATAGGATCAGTATATATAATGGACAAAGATGTTTTGATGATATCACATATTTTGTTAAATTCTAAACTGTAGGTTGTGCTAAACTTGGGTTTATGTTTCTTGTTATCTTTTCTGTTGTTTCTTTTGTTGGTATATGTAAGAAGATCCTCCCTGCATACATAGGGGCCTATTTATTAAAAGTCTTGCGGACCTGATCCGACAGTGCGGATCAGGTCCGCAAGACCTCGCTGAATGCGGAGAGCAATACTCTCTCCGCATTTAACATTGCACCAGCAGCTCACAAGAGCTGCTGGTGCAACGCCGCCCCCTGCTGACTCGCGGCCAATGGGCCGCCAGCAGGGAGCTGTCAATCAACCCGATCGTACTCGATCGGGTTGATTTCCGGCGATTCCTGTCCGCCTGATCAGAGCAGGCGGACAGGGTTATGGAGCAGCGGTCTTTAGACCGCTGCTTCATAACTTGTGTTTCTGGCGAATCTGAAGAGACTTGCCAGAAACACGGGCCCACAAGCTCCGTATGGAGCTTGATAAATGGGCCCCATTGTCTACATGTTTTTTAGCTGGGTTGAGGACTTGTTCAGTTTATCCTCTATCTTTTAGTCTAGCCATAGCTTCAATGGCTTGTTTTTGATACTCAGTTTCTTTTGCATAGTTTCTTTTAATACTATCTAGCAAGCATGAAGTAGACATGCTTGCTAGCTGCATAGACATTGGATTCTCAGGGAGGAAGCTCCCGTCCACTCTTTATTGCACTGTATGCCGTACGCCGAAAGGATCGGAGGATACGAGAAGGAAGAGACCACTGACTGCGCTCCTGACAGGCAAGATTTTTCTTTTGCATTATATATATCAATGAAAACTTCCAATTACGATGAGCACAGTCTTACAAGTATATCAACAGCCAGGGTACACTTCAGTAGTAGCATAAGTATCGAATCCAAAAAGGTACTCACTGGTCTTATCCATAAAATATAGCATTTATTTTAGAGATTTAAAACAGACAAAACGTTTTGGTGCTCCTCTCGCACCTTTTTCAAATGTCATACATTGGTTCAACAGGGTGAACCTAAAAACAATTGTTTTTAGGTTCACCCTGTTGAACCAATGTATGACATTTGACAAAGGTGCGAGGGGAACACCGAAACAATATGTCCGTTTTAAATCTGTAAAATAAATGCTACGTTTTATGGATAAGAACAGAGAGTGCCTTTTTTGGATTGGATATATATATACAGTATATATATATATATATATATATATGGGTGGAAAAATATCACTATGGTCTACTAGTCAGGGGTTAAAAGCAACTAACCCAGAGGGAAAGTTAGTAGTCCACTCAAGGTTAAAAATAGGAAAAAGTCAAATTTCTAAGTTGTCCGGGACAACTGGACCACTGGAAATTTCAAGCCCTGTATATATATATATATATATATATATATATATATATATATATATATATATATATATCTCATTCATATGGAATAGGCACTCCAAAGGTTAAATATATGCCAAGTCCTTGTATGTAAATAATGATTCCAATAAGACTCAGCTTCTTGTATGAGTTTCAGCACTAATATAGTGAGCATTTCCAACATTTCAGCCCACACTTGGGTTTTTCCCAAGGTCCGGGACAACTGGACCACTGGAAATTTCAAGCCCTATATATATATACATATGTGGTCTGAAGACAGGGTTAAGAGCCCCGAAACTCTACTGATATGAATGAATAAATGTAATATTTATATTGTAAAGACCCGGTGAGTGCTCTTCATTGCTCTGATTTGGATTACACATTTAATTGCACCCTGGGCAGCTGATTTAAATCATTGTTTTCATTTTTAGCATAATACGTTTCAGATTATTTTTCCAGTTATATCAGGCCATTACTGATTTGGTTATATATCATTAGATATGCATAGATAGATCATTGAAATGAATGAAATTATTTGGAGGGGAACTATCTCCAGTTAATAGGTTAATTATTCATATTTGATCAGCTTTTCAGCTGTACTTTATTGAAATAAGAAAAATAATAATTGCATTTAGTAATAATTTTTGAAATAGTTTTCTTTTACTAAAACAATAACATTATTATGCATTTTTAATGCTTGCCCCTCCCTCCTCACACTTAGGTCCTTGTGCAGATCTACAATCTTCTATTCAGTGAGCTTCTTTAAACTTAATATGGGTTGATTCTGTGTACATAGATTTGCAGGGGAGCAATGGCATTAAAGGGACAGTAAAGTCAATATTAAACTTTCATGATTCAGAAAAAACATGCAATTTTTACTTTTTTACAATTTACTTCTTTTATCAAATTTGCTTTGTTCTCTTGGTATCCATTGTTGAAAAACATACATAGACTCAGAGGCAATGCACTACTGTGAGCTAACTGCTTGTCATTGTCTCATCCATTGTGTTCAGCTAGGCCCCAGTAGAGCATTGCTCTCCTTCAACAAAGTTTACCAAGAGAATGATGCAAATTTGATAATAGAAGTACATTTGAAAATGGTGTGTTCTACCTGAAGCCCAAAAGTTTTCTTTTATTATTATGTCCGTTTAAGGGTCTCTTTCTCAACTCTGTATGTTTATTTTACAACGTTTTTGCTGTGACGTGGCATGTTATTTCTGAAGACACAAAATTCACAGTTTTTGAGAACTACAAAACCATGTGATAATATCTTCAATGCAGAAAAAAATGCCAAAATATTCTAATATAAACCTTTGGGAGTGCATAACATTGTGAATGGATTTATGGAATTAATTTCCCCAAAAAATTAAACATTAAAGCCATGAATATACAGCATCTTGCTATATAATTAAAAACAAATCTATATTTCAGGATGTATATCCTTTAGATAATAATGTAGCTTAAATAGATCGATTTTTTCCCTCAAAAATAAAATAAGAATAAAATAAAAATAAAATTAAACAAATCTAATTTAAATTAAAAAAAATCTGATTTAAATTGGGAGAGAGCTTCAGACACCCTGGAAACTCCCCGGTGGTGCTCCTCCTCCTTCTTCATGGCAGCGGTCCTACAGGGCAATCCTCTTTATTAGACGTGCGTTTCGTTTTGTTCCAAATCAAAATTCAGACAAATGGACTAATCACAATTACACTAGTATTGTACAGTATATTAGGTTATATCACTCTGCTATGGGTTACACCTAATATTACAGAACACAATACTAGTCTAATACACAGCACATCCCACCTAACACATACTGAACTTACGAATCGAATCCGGACCTAATACAGCCGAATACATCCAAATTTATTAGAATCCGAATGAATCAAAATTAACCTGAAACGAATGCATTCGAATGTATATGAATTCAAATCGATCCGAAAACGAAATTTGAAAACATCCGAATCGATCCGAACCAAACCAAAACAAATTTTTCCGCGGCACACAAGTCTATTTTTTATCTTCATGCCATTGGTCCTTTTCTTCCGTTTTCCATCTTCTTCCATCTGATGCTTCTTTTCTTCTTATCTTCTTGCAGAGGTCCTCTTCATGCGATCACCTACGCACACTGAACCTTGAATGAAAAGTTCCCCTTATATAGGGGTGCTGTTTCATTTCTATTGGCTGATTTTTTAATTCTTAGTCCAAGTGGACTAAGAATTCAAAGCCAATAGAAATGCAAGGGCACCCCTATATAAGGAGGAACCTTGCATTCAAGGTTCAGTGTGCGGCGGTGATCACATGAAGAGGACCTCTGCAAGTAGATAAGAAGAAAAGAAACATTGGATGGAAGATGGAAGATTAAAGAAGAGGACCACCGGCATGAAAATGAAGAGGACTGCCCGGAGGACCACCACCATGAAGAAAGAGGAGGGGCCCCCGTCAGAGTCAAGTTGGATGAGTAGAAACTTTAGGGTTTAGAGTTAGGCTTTTTTGGGTTTAGTGTTTTTTTATTTGGGCAAAAGAGCTATGTTCACTTTAAGGGGCCTATCTATTAATGTGCGAGCGGACATTGCAGATCATGTCCGCTGCACATCAATATATGCCGACAGCATATGCTCTCTGCATTTATCATTGCAGCAGCAGTTCTTGTGAACTGCTGGTGCAATTCTGCTCCCTGCACATTTTTAGTGTTAGTAAAGGACTTTTTTTATTTTGAGGTGTTTTTTTATTTTTAATAGTTTTTTTTTTTTAGTAATGTGTTGTACTATGTGTAATTGTATTGCTTGTTATTTTGTGTAACTTTGGTGGTGTTAGCTTAGATGTCTGAAGGGTTAGTTGTTACGTAGTTTAGTAATGTGTAGGTGTAGATTGCGTTAGGTGGTTGTGGCAGAATAGGAATTAATAGGTTAGGGGGTCTTACTGAGGTTTGTGGCAGTTTAGGGGTTAATAGTATAGTGGTTGGTTATGTCTTTAGGTTATAGTAGATTAGGGGATAATAGTGTAGGTTTTGCTGGGGGGGAGGAGGGCACATAAGAGGTTAATATTTTAGTGTAGCATTGCATTTATATATAACATTAAAATGATATGCATTGTCATGTATAGTGCATATTATTTCAAGTATTGTATATAATTTAAAATGTAGTTATATTTGCTGGCTTATTTTATTATTTTAAACAAATATACATTTTAAATTATATATTTATGTTTAAAATAATAAAATAAACAAGCAAAAATAACTACATTTTAATTTATGTACAATATTTAAAAACATATGCATTACACATGGCAATGGATATAATTTTAAGATTGTATATACATGTAGCGACAAAGCTCCTATAGTTATCATATGTAGAGGTTTTTCGTATACTTTATTAGTCAGGTAGATTGCACACATGACGTTGGTGCAAGCGGTCTGTGGGAGTTAGCTGGGCGTTCCAGGGGAAGTATAGATAAGATATGAAGTAGGTGTAGGCGGTCTTTGGGAGTTAGCTGGGCATTTCAGGGGGAGTATAATTGAGACATGAAGTAGGTGTAGGTGGTCTGTGAGTGTTAGCTGGGCTTTCCAGGGGTAGTATAGGTAAGACATGAAGTAGGTGTAGGTGGTCTGTGGGAGTTAGCTGTGCATTCTAGGGGGAGTATAGGTAAGACATGAAGTAGGTGTAAGTGGTCTGTGGGAGTTAGCTGAGCGTTTCAGGGGGAGTATAGGTGAGACATGAAGTAGGTGTAGGTGGTCTGTGAGTGTTAGCTGGGCGTTCCAGGGGGAGTATAGGAAAGACATGAAGTAGGTGGTAGGTGGTCTGTGTGTGTGTTAGCTGGCATTCCAGGGGGGTATAGGTAAAGTAAGACATGAAGTAGGTGTAGGTGGTCTGTGTGAGTTAGCTGGGCATTCCAGGGGGGTATAGGTAAAGTAAGACATGAAGTAGGTGTAGGCAGTCTGTGAGTGTTAGCCGGGCTTTCCTGGGGGAGTATAGGTAAGACATGAAGTAGGTGTAGGCGGTCTGTGGGTGTTAGTTGGGCATTCCAGGGGGAGTATAGGTAAGACATGAAGTAGGTGTAGGTGGTCTGTGGGTGTTAGCTGGGCGTTTCAGGGGGAGTATAGGTAAAGTAAGACATGAAGTAGGTGTAGGTGGTCTGTGAGTGTTAGCCAGGCATTCCAGGGGGAGTATAGGTAAGACATGAAGTAGGTGTAGGTGGTCTGTGGGTGTTAGCTGGGCGTTTCAGGGGGAGTATAGGTAAAGTAAGACATGAAGTAGGTGTAGGGGGTCTGTGTGTGTTAGCCAGGCTTTCCAGGGGGAGTATAGGTAAGACATGAAGTAGGTGTAGGCGGTCTGTGAGTGTTAGCCGGGGCTTTCCAGGGGGAGTATAGGTAAGACATGAAGTAGGTGTAGGTGGTCTGTGTGAGTTAGCTGGGAATTCCAGGGGGAGTATAGGTAAAGTAAGACATGAAGTAGGTGTAGGCAGTCTGTGAGTGTTAGCCGTGCTTTCCAGGGGAAGTATAGGTAAGATATGAAGTAGGTGTAGGTGGTCTGTGGGTGTTAGCTGGGCGTTTCAGGGGGAGTATAGTTAAAGTAAGACATGAAGTAGGTGTAGGTGGTCTGTGAGTGTTAGCCGGGCTTTCCAGGGGGAGTATAGGTAAGACATGAAGTAGGTGGTCTGTGAGTGTTAGCTGGGCGTTTCAGGGGGAGTATAGGTAAAGTAAGACATGAAGTAGGTGTAGGTGGTCTGTGGGTGTTAGCCGGGCTTTCCAGGGGGAGTATAGGTAAGATATGAAGTAGGTGTAGGTGGTCTGTGTGAGTTAGCTGGGCATTCCAAGGGGAGTATAGATAAAGTAAGACATGAAGTAGGTGTAGGCAGTCTGTCGGTGTTAGCCGGGCTTTCCAGGGGGAGTATAGGTAAGACATGAAGTAGGTGTAGATGGTCTGTGTGAGTTAACTGGGCATTCCAAGGGGAGTATAGGTAAAGTAAGACATGAAGTAGGTGTAGGCAGTCTGTAAATGTTAACAAGGCTTTACAGGGGGAGTATAGGTAAGACATGAAGTAGGTGTAGGTGGTCTGTGTGAGTTAGCTGGGCATTCCAAGGGGAGTATAGGTAAAGTAAGACATGAAGTAGGTGTAGGCAGTCTGTGGGTGTTAGCCGGGCTTTACAGGGTGAGTATAGGTAAGACATGAAGTAGGTGTAGGTGGTCTGTGTGAGTTAGCTGGGCATTCCAAGGGGAGTATAGGTAAAGTAAGACATGAAGTAGGTGTAGGCTTTCTGTGAGTGTTAGCCGGGCTTTCCAGGGGGAGCATAGGTAAGACATGAAGTAGGTGTAGGTGGTCTGTGTGAGTTAGCTGGGCATTCCAAGGGGAGTATAGGTAAAGTAAGAGATGAAGTAGGTGTAGGCAGTCTGTGGGTGTTAGCCGGGCTTTCCAGGGGGAGTATAGGTAAGACATGAAGTAGGTGTAGACGTCTGTGGGTGTTAGCTGGGCGTTTCAGGGGGAATATTAGGTAAGACATGAAGTAGGTGTAGGTGGTCTGTGAATGTTAGTCAGGCTTTCCAGGGGTAGTATAGGTAAGACATGAAGTAGGTGTAGGTGGTCTGTGGGTGTTAGCCGGGCTTTCCAGGTGGAGTATAGGTAAGACATGAAGTAGGTGCAGGCAGTCTGTGGGTGTTAGAAGGGCATTCCAGGGTGAGTATAGGTAAAGTAAGACATGAAGTAGGTGTAGGTTGTCTGTGAGTGTAAGTCAGGCTTTCCAGAGGGAGTATAGGTAAGACATGAAGTAGGTGTAGGTGGTCTGTGGGTGTTAGCTGGGCTTTCCAGGTGGAGTATAGGTAAGACATGAAGTAGGTGCAGGCAGTCTGTGGGTGTTAGTTGGGCATTCCAGGGGGAGTATAGGTAAGACATGAAGTAGGTGTAGGTGGTCTGTGGGTGTTAGCTGGGCGTTTCAGGGGGAGTATAGGTAAAGTAAGACATGAAGTAGGTGTAGGTGGTCTGTGAGTGTTAGCCAGGCATTCCAGGGGGAGTATAGGTAAGACATGAAGTAGGTGTAGGTGGTCTGTGGGTGTTAGCTGGGCGTTTCAGGGGGAGTATAGGTAAAGTAAGACATGAAGTAGGTGTAGGCGGTCTGTGAGTGTTAGCCAGGCTTTCCAGGGGGAGTATAGGTAAGACATGAAGTAGGTGTAGGCGGTCTGTGAGTGTTAGCCGGGCTTTCCAGGGGGAGTATAGGTAAGACATGAAGTAGGTGTAGGTGGTCTGTGTGAGTTAGCTGGGAATTCCAGGGGGAGTATAGGTAAAGTAAGACATGAAGTAGGTGTAGACAGTCTGTGAGTGTTAGCCGTGCTTTCCAGGGGAAGTATAGGTAAGATATGAAGTAGGTGTAGGTGGTCTGTGGGTGTTAGCTGGGCGTTTCAGGGGGAGTATAGTTAAAGTAAGACATGAAGTAGGTGTAGGTGGTCTGTGAGTGTTAGCCGGGCTTTCCAGGGGGAGTATAGGTAAGACATGAAGTAGGTGTAGGTGGTCTGTGAGTGTTAGCTGGGCGTTTCAGGGGGAGTATAGGTAAAGTAAGACATGAAGTAGGTGTAGGTGGTCTGTGGGTGTTAGCCGGGCTTTCCAGGGGGAGTATAGGTAAGATATGAAGTAGGTGTAGGTGGTCTGTGTGAGTTAGCTGGGCATTCCAAGGGGAGTATAGATAAAGTAAGACATGAAGTAGGTGTAGGCAGTCTGTCGGTGTTAGCCGGGCTTTCCAGGGGGAGTATAGGTAAGACATGAAGTAGGTGTAGATGGTCTGTGTGAGTTAACTGGGCATTCCAAGGGGAGTATAGGTAAAGTAAGACATGAAGTAGGTGTAGGCAGTCTGTAAATGTTAACAAGGCTTTACAGGGGGAGTATAGGTAAGACATGAAGTAGGTGTAGGTGGTCTGTGTGAGTTAGCTGGGCATTTCAAGGGGAGTATAGGTAAAGTAAGACATGAAGTAGGTGTAGGCAGTCTGTGGGTGTTAGCCGGGCTTTACAGGGGGAGTATAGGTAAGACATGAAGTAGGTGTAGGTGGTCTGTGTGAGTTAGCTGGGCATTCCAAGGGGAGTATAGGTAAAGTAAGACATGAAGTAGGTGTAGGCTTTCTGTGAGTGTTAGCCGGGCTTTCCAGGGGGAGCATAGGTAAGACATGAAGTAGGTGTAGGTGGTCTGTGTGAGTTAGCTGGGCATTCCAAGGGGAGTATAGGTAAAGTAAGACATGAAGTAGGTGTAGGCAGTCTGTGGGTGTTAGCCGGGCTTTCCAGGGGGAGTATAGGTAAGACATGAAGTAGGTGTAGACGTCTGTGGGTGTTAGCTGGGCGTTTCAGGGGGAATATTAGGTAAGACATGAAATAGGTGTAGGTGGTCTGTGAATGTTAGTCAGGCTTTCCAGGGGTAGTATAGGTAAGACATGAAGTAGGTGTAGGTGGTATGTGGGTGTTAGCCGGGCTTTCCAGGTGGAGTATAGGTAAGACATGAAGTAGGTGCAGGCAGTCTGTGGGTGTTAGAAGGGCATTCCAGGGTGAGTATAGGTAAAGTAAGACATGAAGTAGGTGTAGGTTGTCTGTGAGTGTAAGTCAGGCTTTCCAGAGGGAGTATAGGTAAGACATGAAGTAGGTGTAGGTGGTCTGTGGGTGTTAGCCGGGCTTTCCAGGTGGAGTATAGGTAAGACATGAAGTAGGTGCAGGCAGTCTGTGAGTGTTAGCTGGGCGTTCCAGGGGGAGGATAGGTAAAGTATGACTTCGGTGTAAGCGGTCTGTGTGAGTTAACTGGGCATTCCAGGGGGAGTGTAGGTAAAGTATGACTTAGGTGTAAGCGGTCTGTGTGAGTTAACTGGGCATTCCAGGGGGAGTATAGGTAAAGTATGACTTAGGTGTAAGCGGTCTGTGTGAGTTAACTGGGCGTTCCAGGGGGAGTATAGGTAAAGTATGACTTAGGTGTTGGCGGTCTGTGTGAGTTAGCTGGGGGTTTCAGGGGGGGTAACCTGCACTTTGATTTTTTGAAATATATCAATAGACGGACTGCAAAGCCAACAAGGCTAGAAAGGAAGGTTCTTGACGGTCTGTCGATGCTTTAAATATCGGGGCCTCAGTTTCCCATCCCTAATTTAAAGCAAATAAATAAATAAAATCACAGCAATTTTCTACTTTGTCTCTGATTCAATATGCTCTTTACACAGGGAATAACTGCTTTTTAACCCCATTCCCAGATCATTTATAATTCCTATATACTTTATTGTACTTTTTCCTTGACAGCCTGAAGAGAGGACCTGGGTCATTTCCTACTTCTTTTTTTAAAAGTGATCTTTGCCAAATGAAACAGTATTGCGTTATCTCATATGTTGACACATGCAAGCAATTTATTTGCAGCCTATGGCTAATGGGCCCCAGTTCAGTATTAGTCAAAGCTAAGAGAATATTTTAGATTTGTTGTCTGTCTGTCTGTCGCTGTCTGTTTGTCTATCTGCTTATGTTTACTCCATGCCTATATACTCTGTTTTATTTTACTCTGACACCTCTATCTAGCAAGGCAAATATAACTGGATTTTTTTTATCCTTTTAATGAATGTTTACACTCTTCAATCTTAAGTAATAGGGGCCGATTTATTATTGCCTGGTGAACATGATACACTGCAGCGTATCATGTCCGCCAGACATTGGTGAATGCGGACACAGTTCTGGTGAACTGCTTGTGCAATGCCGCCAATCTATCGGCCGCTAGCAGAAGGTGTCAATCAACCCGATCGTATAGGATCGGGTTGATTGCTGTACGCCGCTCAGAGACGGCGGATACGGTTAAGGAGCAGCGGTTTTAAGACCGCTGCTGCTTAACTCCTGAGGGTGAGATGGCCAGATTCCGGGCTTCTTAAAGGGACATGAAACCCATTTTTTTATTTCATGATATAAAAAGAGCATGCAATTTTAAACAACTTTCCAATTTACTTCTATTATCTAATTTGTCTTATTCTCTTGATATTCTTTGCTGAAAAGCATATCTAGATAGGCTCAGTAGCTGCTGATTGGTTGCTGCACTTAGAAGCCTCATGTGATTGGCTTATCCATCTGCATTGCTTTTTCTTCAACTAAGGATATCTAAAAAATTAAGCAAAATAAATAATAGAAGTAAATTGGATTGTTGTTTATATGTGTATTCTCTTTCTGAATCATGAAAGAATTTTTTTGGGTTTAGTGTCCCTTTAAATCGGCCCCATTGTCTTTTGACTAAAATGCCATTTAGTTTTAGTCATAATTAAATCATCCAATTTGTTTTAATCGACTAATATCATAAGATTTTTGTTGACTAAATCTACAGTAGATTTAGTCGACAATAATCTATTGGGATAAGTTCAAATGCAACAGATTATATAAGCATTTCTCTAGAATTTCCAAACTCATTAAATACTCATGGAGTAAACATCTATTAATCTGTTATTATTTATGGTATTAAGAGCCCGACTCACATTTAACTGTTGTGATATATAAAATGTATTTATTTTAAAATGATCAAAAAGAAACAAGAATATGGCCTTGCTTTTTCACAAAAGACCAGTAATCAGATATGAATTGATTATATAAACTTGAACTTGCATATGAAATGCTTCATTATTTCAAGCAGAAGTGCAACTCTAAAATATTAAAAAGAAAAACTGTATTGGCTGTAATGCCATTGCCAGTCACCTAGATGATGAGTTTTGCGCTAAACAGAATGCAAAACGAACGCAACAAAAGTTGTGTTATTTCAGCCTCCATATCGCTGCCATTACGAGTTACTGAAAAGCCTCCTTGTGCGTGCGATATGGTGGCGTTATGCTACTGCACAAAATCCAAGGGCTGCTTTGACGTGCTTGTGCACGCTTTGCCCCATAGACATCAATGGGGAGAGAGTGTTAGAAAAAACTAACACCTGAAGTGCGGAATGGCGATCGCCGTAACGCAACCCCATTGATGTCTATAGGGAAAAGAAAGTTACATTTAAACCTAACACCCTAACATAAACCCTGGGTCTAAACACCGCTAATCTGCTGCTCCTGACATCGCCGACACCTAAAACAAGTTATTAACCCCTAATCTGCCACTCCCTGACATCGCCGCCACTATAATATAGTTATCAACCCCTAAACCTCCGACCTCCCACATCTCTGCCACTAAATAAACCTATTAACCCCTAAACCACCGGCCCCCCACATCGCAAAACACTAAATTAAACTATTAACCCCTAAACCTAACACCCCCTAACTTTAAATAAAAATTACACTATAACTATCTTTAAATAAATTAAAACTTACCTGTGAAATAAAAATAAACCTAACATTAAACTATAAATTAACCTAACATAATTATTCTAATAAAATATAAAAAACTACCATCTAAATTACAAATTTAAAAAAAAACCTCACACTAGGAGAAAAATTAAAAAAAAATCGAAATTACAACTAAAAAAAAACAAATCCTACGAAAAGTTTACCAAAAATAATTACCAGTAAAATCATGAAAAATAAAAAACACTAAGATTACAAAAAAATAAACAAAATTATAAAATTAAAAACAATTACACCTAATCTAATAGCCCTATAAAAAAGCCCCCCATAATAAAAACACCCCCTAGCCTACAATAGACTACCAATAGCCCTTAAAAGGGCCTTTTGTAGGGCATTGCCCTAAAGAAATCAGCCCTTTTACCTGTAAAAAAAATACAAAGTCCCACCAACAGTAAAACAGTAAAACAGTATTTTGCATTGTCCTTAAAAGGGCATTCAGCTCTTTTTCCAAGCCCTAATCTAAAAAAAAAAAATCCCACCCAAACCCCCCCCCAAAAAAACCTAACACTAACTCCAGAAAATCTTCTCATGGTTCCTGAAGTCCGGACATCCATCTCCATCCTGACGGCGAGGTCTTCATCCAGGCGGTGAGGTCTTCATCCATCCCAGGGGGCGTCTTCTATCTTCATCCCTGCGGAGCGTTCCCATCCTGCGCGGAGCGTCTTCTTCATACGGTCGCCGCCGTACACTGAAGTTGAATGCAAGGTAGCCATTTCAAAATGGCATCCCTTGCATTCCTAATGACTGATTTGATTCTTCAGATTCAAATCAGACAATAGTATGAGAGCTACTGAAATCGTTTTTGGCTGTTCAAATCAAATCATTTCCTGCACTTCCTTTTATTGCCAGACTGGTGTGCATCATCCGTGTGAGACAGGATGCAGTCTCAAAATTGTGATGTCATCACTTATTATTTAAAGGGCCTCTGTTCAGTATGCTTTGCCTTTGCGTTGTCTCAGACCTGTTTGTGAGAGTTCCTGTGTATTGCCTGGCTGCCTGAAGTCCTTCCTGCTTCTTGATCCCTGGCTTGTTCCTGACTCTGCTGTTTTCCTTGTTCCTGATTCCGGCTCGTCTGACTATTCGCTTTGGCTCCTGACTCGGCTCGTCTGACTACCAGCTCTGGTTTTGACTCCTGGCTTGTTATTTGACTTGTGGACTTTTTATTATTTTTTGCTATTAATAAAGGTGTGATTATTTTTGCACTTCTTGTCTCAGTCTGATTCCTGGCACCCTGACATTACGCAAAGGCCATGAATCCTGATGGTGTTAATTATCCACCTTTACTTGCCATCATTTCCAGGATGGATGTACAGGATCACCACTTGGATCAATTTGCACTAGCCCTGCAAACCCTGCTGACTCACACTGCACATTTGGACAAAAGTGTCCCGCAAGTTATGGCTGCTCCTGTTTCCGCTGCTGCACCTATGCCTACCAGGAGCATGTCCAGTTCTGCACCTCTACCTCAGTGATATGGAGGCGATCCTATTCAGTGCAGAGGGTTTTTGAACCAGGTGGGCATTTACTTTGAGTTGTTACATCAGGTGTTTCCCTCTGACAGCGCTAAGGTGGGATTTCTCATCTCGTTACTCTCTGACACAGCTTTTGCCTGGGCTAATTCCTTGTGGGAGACTAATAAACCTGTGATTTCAAATTACCCTGAATTTATGGCCTCCTTTCGAAGGGTATTTGATGTTCCGGCTTGCTCCTCCTCTGCTGCTAAACGACTCATGTCCATTCAGCAAGGTACAAGATCTGTTGCTCAGTATGCTATTGAGTTCCGTGAAGCCCTTGTTGCCGCCTTCTTTCATGGGATCTCTGATGCGATTAAAGACGAAGTTGCTGCCAGAGATTTACCAGAGGATCTCGAGGCATTGTTTTTTTTTTAATCAAAATTGACATCAGACTCAGAGAGAGGCCCTCTTTCAAGGAGCGCTTGAGGAAGCCTCCTGTTCTGTGTCTCCTACGCGTTCGTTCCCACCCATGCCTCCCTTTCCTCCCATGCCTCCTGGTCCCGAGTCACCAGGTACTGCTGAGCCGATGCAGTTGGGATTCACAGCGTCTCTCTGCGGCGGAGAGGGCCTTTAGGAGGAGGAAGGGGCTCTGCCTCTATTGTGGGTTACAGGGCCACCTTTTGAAGTCTTGTCCTACATGGCCGGGAAACGCTCACACCCTAAGGTCCTGTTGGGGCAGACCTTGGGTGGTTTATCCTCGTCCCCGGAACCACTTAAGGAAAAACCTTTGGTCACGGTTGTCCTTTCCTGGGTGGACTCCTCCATAGTCACTAAGGCTCTTGTTGACTCCGGTGCTGTGGGCTATTTCATTGACAGTGCTTTTGTATCAAAGCACTCCATTCCTGTTTTGCCTCAGTCTGTTCCGCTTGCTATTAAGGCCATTGATGGCAGGCCCCTTCAGCCCGCACTCGTTACTCACAAAACTGCTCCGTTGTCCATGGCTGTTGGGGCTCTCCATTTTGAAACCCTCCAGTTCCAGGTGATAAACTCTCCGCATTTTCCAGTTGTTCTGGGTTATCCCTGGCTCCAAAAGCACAATCCCAGTCTCGACTGGCGCAGGTCCGAAATTTTGTTGTGGTCCCCTCAATGTATTTCCACTTGTCTTTGGAAACCAGTTAAAGTCTTGTGCACTTCTT
The DNA here is from genome assembly GCF_027579735.1 of Bombina bombina. Classification (NCBI taxonomy): domain Eukaryota; kingdom Metazoa; phylum Chordata; class Amphibia; order Anura; family Bombinatoridae; genus Bombina; species Bombina bombina. The sequence goes on along the minus strand of NC_069502.1, from coordinate 66,024,115 downwards.
CGGTATCTCAATTGCCAGAGGAGTACCGAGAGTTCCTAGACGTTTTTGACAAGGTACGTGCTGGTACGTTGCCTCCTCACCGGTTTAAGATTGGGCCATAGACCTGCAACCCGGAGCCATTCCTCCTCGGGGCCGGGTGTACCCTCTGTCTGTTGCAGAGAATTGTGCTATGGAGGAGTATGTTGCCGATGCTCTGTCACGGGGGATCATCCACAAATCCTGCTCTCCTACAGGGTCTGGCTTCTTCTTTGTGAAGAAATAGGGTGGCGAGTTAAGACCATGCATCGATTATAGGGGTTTTAATTGTCTTACCATTAAGAATGCTTACCCTATTCCGCTCATTACGGAACTCTTTGACTGCCTCAAGGGAGCTACGGTCTTTACTAAACTTGATTTGAGAGGAGCGTACAATCTCATTAGGATTAAGGAGGGCCACGAATGGAAAACAGCATTTAACATCAGGAGCGGGCATTATGAGTATCTTGTAATGCCCTTTAGCCTATGTAATGCTCCTGCTGTTTTTCAGGAATATTAATGATGTCCTACGAGATATGTTGCAACAGTGTGTTGTGGTGTACTTAGACAACATCCTCATACACTCACCCACACTTGAGGCTCATCGTTCTGATGCTACACGGGCTCTTCAGAGATTACTTGAGAATGGCCTGTTTTGTAAACTCGAGAAATGTGAGTTCCACAAGACTCAAGTAACCTTCCTAGGTTATGTTATCTCCATTGCAGGGTTCTCCATGGATCCTGACAAGTTATCTTCAGTTCTGCAGTGGCCTCGACCAGTTGGTCTTCGGTCTATTCAACATTTTTTGGGGTTCGCCAATTACTATAGAAAGTTTATTAAAAACTTTTCTTCCTTGGTCAAACCTATCACAGACATGACCCGTAAAGAGAATGATCCACGCCATTGGTCACCTACTGCCATTAAGGCCTTTGATAGTCTTAATATTGCCTTTGCTGCTGCTCCAGTTCTGGCTCATCCTAACCCTGTCCTGCCTTTCGTTCTTGAGGTTGATGCATCTGAGACTGGTGTAGGTGCCCTCTTGTCTCAATGTCCTATGCCTGACGGTTCCTTACATCTGTGTGGTTTCTTCTCTAAGAAATTGTCTCCAGCGGAGTGCAATTATGAATTTGGCGACAGGGAATTACTGGCCATAATTTTGGCACTCAAGGAATGGAGGCATCTTCTCGAGGGTACTAGCGTGCCAGTGCTCATTCTATCTGAAGCAAAACGTTTGTCGCCCTGACAGGCCAGATGGGCGCTATTTTTGTCTTGGTTTAATTTTGTGGTCTCCTACCTGCCTGGTAGTAAGAATGATAGGGCTGATGCCCTCTCTCGACAATTTTTGCCTCTGTCCAAGGAGGAGTCTGTACCTACTCCTATTATACCTCCTGACCATATTTTGGCTACCATACGTACTAATTTGACTTCTCCCTTGGGGGAGGAGATCCTGGCTGCACAAACCAATGCACCTCCTGAGAAACCTAGTGGTAAGTGTTTTGTTCCTGAGAATCTTCGAACTAAACTTTTGCACACTTACCACTATACTAAAGCTGCAGGTCACCCAGCAAGAACCAAATTATTTTGGTCTGTCACTCGACAATTCTGGTGGCCAGGTCTTCGTTCTGATGTTGCTGCGTATGTTGCCTCCTGCTTAGTTTGTGCACAGAATAAGACTTCTCGACGTCTTCCTGTGGGTCTTCTTCAACCTATTCCTAATGGTGAGTGTCCTTGACACATCTTTCCATGGACTTCATTGTCGAGCTCCCTGTTTCCAATGGCAATACTGTTATCCTTATGGTGGTTGACCGTTTTCTAAAATGTCACATTCCATTCCCTTGATGAAGTTGCCTACCTCTCAGGAGCTTGCTTCAATTTTTGCCTGGGAGGTCTTCCGTTTACATGGGTTACCCAAGGAGATAGTGTCGGACCGGGGGTAGCCAGTTTGTCTCCAGATTTTGGCGTTCCTTTTGTGATAAAATGGGGATCCAGCTTTCCTTCTCTTTGGCATATCACCCGCAATCCAATGGGGCTGCGGAATGGTCTAATCAAGCTCTGGAAACAGTTCCTCCATTGCTATGTCTCAGATCACCACAATAACTGGTCTGAACTGTTACCTTGGGCAGAGTTTGCTCGTAATAGTGCTATTAATGCCTTCCTCCAAGTTATCCCCGTTCATGGCGAATTATGGTTTCAACCATCCTTGTTGCCCGATTCATTCATGTCTCAGGGTATTCCGGCTTTGGAGGAGCATCTCCGGCAACTCCGTTCCACGTGGGTGCAGATTCAGGATTGCCTTCATCGTTCTATGCAGCACCAAAAGTTCCAGGCTGATTGTAGGCGTCTGCCCGCACCTTCCTACCAGGTTGGTGGAGAGAGTTTGGCTGTCCTCCCGCAACTTGAATCCTTCGGTTGCCTTCCAATAAATTGGCTCCCCGTTATGTTGGTACTTTTCGAATACCCCGATGGGTCAATCCTGTGGCCTACTCTCTTGACCTTCCTCCTGCTATGCGCATCTCGAATGTTTTTCATATCTCCCTCTTGAAACCAATGTCTGTAATCGGTTTACCACTGTGTAGCCTCGTCCCCGGTCCCATCTTTGTTGACAACTATGAGGAGTATGAGTCAGCAGCATTATTGACTCTCGTATGTCCAGGGGCCGTGTTACAGTATTTGGTTAACTGGAGGGGCTACGGTCCAGAGGAGCGTTCTTGGGTTCCCTCCTCTTATGTTCATGCTCCCGCCTCCCTCCGTGCCATTCCATGACCGTTTCCCCAATAAGCCTTTTGTCCTCCCGCGGGGGAGGGGTCATTGAGGGGAGGGTACTTCAGGGTTTTTTCCCTGTTTTGTTTGACATGTGCTGCTGGCAGCCATTTTACTCACCTCTCTTGCTGACTATGGTGCATTGTGGGGGATGCTGCCTCATTTCCTGCGCTTCCTTTTATGGCCAGACTGGGTGTGCATCATCCGTGTGAGACAGGATTGCAGTCTCAAAAATTGTGATGTCATCACTTATTATTTAAAGGGCCTCTGTTCAGTATGCTTTGCCTTTGCGTTGTCTCAGACCTGTTTGTGAGAGTTCCTGTGTATTACCTGGCTGCCTGACGTCCTTCCTGGTTCCTGATCCCTGGCTTGTTCCTGACTCTGCTGTTTTCCTTGTTCCTGATCCGGCTCATCGGACTATTCGCTTTGGCTCCTGACTCGGCTCGTCTGACTACCAGCTCTGGTTTTGACTCCTGACTTGTTATTTGACTTGTGGACTTTTTATTATTTTTTGCTATTAATAAAGGTGTGATTATTTTTGCACTTCTCGTCTCAGTCTGATTCCTGGCACCCTGACACTCTCATCCTATTGTCATTTTGAAACAGCTATCTTGCATTCAACTTCAGTGTACAGCGGGCGACTGTATAAAGAGGATCTGCTTCCAGGATGGCTCCGCTCCGCGCTGCCGGGATGAAGATAGAAGACGCCCCCGGAATAGATGAAGACCTCGCCGCCTGGATGAAGACTTTGCCGCCTGGATGGAGATGGATGTCCTTACTTCTGAAACCGTGAGTAGATCTTCCTCGGGTTAGTGTTAATTTTTTTTATTTATTTTTTTTGGGTGTTTTTTTTTTTAGATTAGGGTTTGGCTTTGAAAAAGAGCTAAATGCCCTTTTAATTGCAATGCAAAAGAGCTAAATGCCCTTTTAATGGCAATGACCATACAAATGCCCCTTAAGGGGCAATGGGTAGTTTAGGTGTATTTTAGACTTAGGTTTTTTATTTTGGGGGGTTGGTTGGGTGGTGGGTTTTTACTGTTGGGGGACTTTGTATTTTTTTACAGGTAAAAGAGCTGATTTCTTTAGGGGCAATGCCTACAAAAGGGCCTTTTAAGGGCTATTGGTAGTTTATTGTAGGCTAGGGAGTGTTTTTATTTTGGGGGGCTTTTTATTTTTATAGGGCTATTAGATTAGGTGTAATTGTTTTTATTTTTGATCATTTTGTTTATTTTTTTTTTTAATCTTAGTGTTTTTTATTTTTCGTGATTTTAGTGTTAATTAACATTTTTCGTAGGATTGTTTTTTTTAGTTGTAATTTAGATTTTTTAATTTTTTTTTTTCTGTAGTGTTAGGTTTTTTAATTTTGTAATTTAGATATTTTAATTGGTAGTATTTTTTATTTTATTAGAATAGTTATGTTAGGTTAATTTATAGTTTAATGTTAGGTTTATTTTTATTTCACAGGTAAGTTTTTCTTTATTTAAAGATAGTTATATTGTAATTTTTAATTTAAAATTAGGGGGGTGTTAGGTTTAGGGGTTAATAGTTTTAATTTAGTGTTTTGCAATGTGTGGTGCCAGCGGTTTAGGGTTTGATAGGTTTTTTTGGTGGCGGAGATGTGGGAGGCTGGAGGTTTAGGGGTTAATAACTTAATTATAGTGTCGGGATGTCAGGGAGCGGCGGAATAGGGGTTAATAACTTTTATTAGTGGCGGCGATGTTGGAAGCGGCATATTAGGGGTTAATTACTTTATTTAGGTGTCAGCAGGGGAGTAGTAAGGCATAGGCCAACAAGGCCGTTGCCTTAGGGCGACAGATTTTTGGGGGCGGCACTTGCCCCAGCCGCTGCACTGACTATGTGGTGAAAAATATCAACTTTATTTTGTCTGGGGCGGCTTACTGCTGAGCAGTCACATGACATCAGTCAGTGCACTGTGATAGGCGGTAGTGAAAATGTAGACGGGGAGAGGAGACTGATCAGTGTACTGGAGCAGGATTGAGGAGTGAGCAGCAGCAGCAGCCTGGTAACGTCCCTAGACTTAATGAAACGCATGCAAGCAGGGGGTGGAGACTGGGTGCTCTGGCCGGTGGCTCAATGACAACTCCCGGGTACCGTTGTTTCTTTTTTCACTGAGCACTGCTGGGCAGACTGGATCCGACAGCTGAAGGCAGTCAAGAAAGCAGAAAGTAATTTGAACTTAGTTTGTGTCGCGTGGTCTGTCTTTACAGCTGGCTGACTAGTAAGGTCACTTTCTGCCGGTGTCCTTTTGACTGCTAGATGAGATCTGTCATACGATTTCCCCTCTATGTCCATTTGAAGACATGGTAAAAGCAGATGAAAACTCCCATGAGGGGATTGTAAAATTGCCTGGTGGTGACCTATTTCTTAGAGGGTTGCTTTATGGTGTATCGTGTATAATAAAACAACAGCATGCCGATGGCAAATGTAGCTGTCAGATAGTTGGAGCTTTTACAATGCTCTGCTCTGGGGCTTGTATGTTTGTTCAAGTTTACCCCTTTCTGTTCCCTCCTAGCAGTTTGTTTATGGGGCTTGCAATCTGTATATCTTACTGTGTCAATAAAGGACTCAAAGGGTTTCCTTAGACACTTTTCTCCTAAACCCCTCTCTTAAAATAAACAGTGACCTGTCAGTAGGAGACGAATGAACAGACATTATCGCTCATTTAGCCCTTGTAGCCAGTGCCTCATTAAAAGCAATTACTGAGTGATTAATATTTCGCAAAATAGTTTGTGAACCCTTCATACTGTATTTATTATTAAGGGACACAAAAGAGCAATAATAAAATGCTGCCTTCAATACATTGACCCAATCATGGATGGCATATGTAAATAAACTCACCAGCTGGAGCTCACTTTAACTATGTTTACCCCGTGTGCAGCTGTTTAACACATAGGTATGTGCAAATAGTAGTTCAAAAATAAAACATCTTAAAAAGACATTAAAAAAAATATGTTACACCCTGACCAAAAAATATTATGGCTAAAAAAAGGCCTAAAACCCGGGGGGTGGGGTGTGAGGGGGGGGGGGGGAAGCAGAATTTTGAGTGCCTAGGGCAGCACAAAACCTAAATAAACCACTGGGTGTTGACGATCTCGGGAGCGGTGGAATAGGGGTTAATAAATTTATCATAGTGGCGGCAATGTCGGGGAGCGGAGGAATCGTGGAGCTGAGGCATAGGGGTTAATAGGTTTTAATATAGTGTTTGCAATGCGGGGAGGGTTGCGGTTTAGGAGTTAATAGGTAGTTTATGGGTGTTAGTGCACTTTATAACACTTTAGTTATGTGAAACATTTTTGATACACAAAATCCATAACTATTGCTCTCAGATGGCGGTATGGATCGTGTCGGTATAGGCTGGCCTGTTAACGCAAGCAATTTAGCCTCAACCACACAACCTGTAATACGGCGCTATGGAAATCCCACGCAAAAACGTAATTTTTTTGAGTGTGGGATTGACGTTAAGTTACAGGCTAAAATGTTTGTGGTATAGCAATACCGACATGACTCCCAATAGTGCGTTACTGCTTTTACTCTGAAATTGCCATTTTTTCAGCATTAAAAGCCAATTATAGAGACACTGGGTACAGTTTGATAGGGATATATCAAAGAGTAAATAGTGGGAGGTGAGAAAAGGGCCTTGACAAGGGATAGTTGCAACTTGCTAGGAAAAAAAGATAGCTGCAGTAAAAGGGCACCAAAATTACCCACTCTTATTGTATTCCTCTTTTTTGTGTAGTGAGTGTGATGGGAGTGAATTGTGTGAAAACACTCACACAACAGTACTTGTTATGGGCAAATCTGATGGAGGAATATCCTTCATCCGCGATGAGGCATCAGAATATCTTGACATCCATGATAAATAGCCCCAGGCTGGAATGGACATTATTCCAGACGGCAAACAGACAGAGAGAGTTATGCAGAGTTGGAACACGCATTATTACAGGCAGAAGGCAGACAAAGGGAGCCTCAGCATTAGCTGTGCTGCTGCTGATTGAGGCGGATTGAGTTGAGGGCCTGGGGCTTTGGCGGCGCTCCAATATTAGCCGTCAAGATGGAACTGGGAATAAAGTCCAAAGGGGTTTGTTCAGTCGTCTTTGTTCCCGTTTTCATTAATTGACGAAAATGTCAATAGATTTTCATTGTAGTTTTTGTCATATTAACTTTTTAATTTATAGCATCGTTTTTCGTCATTTTAAAACACATGTCGTTTACAAAAACTATGACAAAATTATGTTGACTAAATTAACACTGTTCTTGTTAAATAAGGAGCTTTTCTATGGTCCCTATCTGTAGTATTTTTAAATAAAAGTATCAGATGTTCCATCATGCATTAATATGGTGAAGGTATGAGAGCAAGTAATTCAAGTCTAAGGCCCTGATATTCACAGGGGCTGAACTCACTGAATATCCAAAAGAAAAAGAGAAAAAAACTCTCCAGCACTGCAAGGTCTCCCTCATTTCTATATATAAAAGAAAGACGAGCCCCGTGCAATACAGCACTGCGTGAGAGTTTTTGTTACACTTGCACTTTGTGCTTTGTATTTTAGATTACTTTACACAAATAGATTGGGTCTTTTCAGTAATATAGAATTTAAGCTTTGCACTTTCTCATTTATATTTTAATACATTTAGATTTAGCTCTAGCAGTGATTTTACAAATTCTCATTACGTTTTTAAAGTTTCTGTTACTTAAAGAGATAAGGATCATACTTTGTATATTTCTGTGTAGCTCTTACAAATTACATTGTACATTGAATTTGCTGCATTACAAACTAAAACTAACAGCTTCAGAAAATGGGAGGGACAGGAACAGTTCCCTGGGCTGAACAGGGGAGTTTCCAGAGTGTCTGAAGCTCTCTCACAAGTCTTGTGAAAATTTGTAAGCATTTTAAAACAATCTGGGTCTCATTGATTTGTCTTGCCAGCTGTATGCAGGTTAAGGTTTGCTCAAAATTCACATTACACTTATTTTAAATAACAGAAAAGTAATTTATATTTAGAATATAGACAAAAGGCAAGTTAAATTGTAGTGAAAACATTTCAGTTTAATTGTAATTGATGCATACAGAGTGTTAGGGAGCAGGGGCTACCCTGAGTGTGGGAGAAGAACCCTATAGCAAGAAGCACACAATCCAAAGGCACAGGTACAGACAAGGAAGATCCAAAAGGCGTAATCAGGGTAATATAAGTCGGTCCAGGCATCAAGTATCGGAAACAGAAGTCAGGCCAGGGGTCAAAACCAGGAAATCAAAAATCAGAGGAAGGGAATATGAATAGAGAAAATAAAATGCTTAGTTATTCAGATAAACTGTCAAAAATAACTCAGCAACAAGCCAGGGCTCAGACTGGAATTTAAACCTAACAGGGCCCCAGGAACACCCCCGTATTCAAGACAACAATAGCATCAGATACATAGTACCCAATGAGAAGGCAGAGAGAGGTGTGTCACAAAGATTCCCCTAGCAGATGGAAAGCACCTGTGACGCCATCCGCGCCAAGGTGCACCTGCGTGCACACCCACGCGCACTTGAGCGCGCACCAACAGGCTCAACGAAACACTAGGCCCAATCATTACCGAGGAGAAACTTGCGGACGCGGCGCCCTTTGCCTTACCCACCTGTAAACAGGTAGGAAGGCATCCCTGGTACCCTGGTTCCATGACACAGAGCCATTATATCAGCCCCAGCTGGATCTCCAGTTACCTTCTCTCTCCCATGGGACATTTTGTATTCCAGAGAGCTTCATTACTTTCTGTGTTCAGATCTGTGAAATCAGTACTATAATCCCTCTCCAAACTAGAGAATGTTTGATTATCTGGCCCCATAGATAGTAATGATGCTCTCTAAGAAATTGAAGCTGACAGTTTTTCAGTTTAATTTATTTACATAGTACAATCTAATTTGTAAAATATACACGTAAATATACAAGTTTGAGCCTAATTTGTTAAAGTTACACAAAAACTGTAAAGTCATTTCAGATTTTGTAAAAAAATAGTGGTGTATACAAAATAAAATCCAAAATAGAAAGTGCAAAGTATAAATTTGCTGCTGTGATTGCGTAATGTTGCCCCTTCCTCGTGACGTACCTGACATACGTTTCACCTTTCTCAAAGATATTGCTTGATAGTGTTAATAGTTGACTATCAGCTAGTGCACCTAGTGGTAGGTCTTGCAGGCCCATTACAAGCTCCAAAGGAGGCGGTTCTCCAACCGCCTCCATGATGGAGCTAATACCAGACAGCCGAATTAGCCAATCAGCTACCAGTGTTGCTTAGGAGGCATGCCGGGGCATGGACGGTGAGTGACGTCTGGTCTGACTCACTGATATTGGCGCAGGCGGGTAAATAACTGAAGAAGCTGGAGGGAGCCTGCTGCCTGCCGACTGCCCACTCACGTTGGTGTGACGAACATACACTGTCGTGGTCGTGAGAGGGTCGACTGTGGTCAGCAGTAGAGCGAGAGCCCTCAGCCTGAGGGTATTGTTGTGCCACTTTGGTGCCAGAGTTGAGAGTTCAGTTGAGGAGCAAACTCCGGAGCTGCCCATTATTACAGATACCTAACCAGCCAGCAAAGATTTGAAACTTTATAAAGTAACTATGAGTATGCCGCCCTATTGCCTAAATAAATGCCCCTTGGCCCAGTCCTAATCACCTAATGCAGCACGCCTTTTAAAATTAACAGAACCATTTCAATGCCGACTACACAGCACTTACTCTAGCATTTTTATCTGAATCCATCAATCCAATTTTTTTTTTTTTGTATGTCAAAATCAAATGAAATAGTTTTACTTTCATTTCATAATCACTTTGTTTTTGCAGTTAATACTTTTTAAAAAAATATTTTTGATAAGTGAATATTCTTATAATTTTATTCCTTCCTACCATTAAAACTGTTTTATAAAAAAAAATTTTTTATCTATTAAATTCTATTTTTTAATTCACTATTTTGGATACCCAATAAATCACTTTACAGCAGAATCCCTTTATTTTTGGGGGCAATAAAAATGCATTGGAAATATTATAGTCTCCCGGCCACTAAGCTATATCTTTTACAGAAACATCTTCAATCTTCTTCAATTTTAACATAATTTTAGGCGTTATAATTATTATAACACCTAAAATGATGTTTAAAATTGAAGAATTAAGATTTATCTGTAAATGATATAGCTTAGTGGGAGACTATAATATTATCCAATGCATTTTTATTGCCCCCAAAAATAAAAGGGATTCTGCTGTAAAGTGATTTATTGGGGTATCCAAAATATTAAGTAAAAAAATAGAATTGACTTAATTTTTATGTAAAGGTACAGAGATAAAATAACATATTTTTTTTAATACAGTTTTAATGGTAGGAAGGAATAAAATTATAAGAACATATTCAAAGTTTTTAAAATATAATATGCATGGCTGACTATATTTTTTTTGATATTTCAAAAGAATTTATGTTGTACCCATAATTCCTACTCATCTGTATAAAGCTCTTCTAATATACATTATAGCAGCATCATTTGTGTCACATAATTTTACAGCAATGCATGATATTGAATGTTTGCCACCATGCATTGTTTCAACAATTTTAACAAATGCCTCCCTATTTGACATCTCTTCCAAGTTATGTGCTGTTTCATTACAATAACTAACTTCTCAATTGCAAATATGCAAAACAAAATGTTTATCTGAACATCAAAACCTAAATTTAAGAGTTTCAAAATATTCAACCAATTTAGAAAATACATGAAACATTTGATTAACAAATTGTAATCCCTTATTACTCCATTACTGAAAAACCTCTGAACTTTATCCTACCAGGAAATCTGGGTTCCACAAATTGTAATATAGGTTATATACTGATAGTTTAATTAGAAATGTAAGCGAGAGTACGTCAGTAGGCTTTATTATTTGAGTAAAAAGTAAAACGTGTTTTCCACACATATATTGTGTTTATGTATGCATGTATTTAATTTAATAATGTCTTGGGTTAGCTAAATTAGCTGCAAGTGAAAAATAATATTTCACTTGCAGCTGAGCTAAGACATTATTAAATTAAATACATTACACATGTATACATAAACACAAAATATATCTATGTGTGGAAAACGCATGTTTTTACTCAAATAATAAAGCCCACCCTACTCTTGCTTAAATTTTCTAATTAAAGTAACTACTATTCAGTTATTGATTATTCCTTCCTATCCTACAGACAATAAGATGGCAAAGGGCAGGAATCTAGACACTCATGGCAGAAAGGGACAGGGTTAATACAAGTACTAAAGTAAAGGTCCAAGGAAGAAAAAAGCAGGTGACTATACAGCTAAAAATATAATAGAGGAAAAACTAGGAAAGATGGAAAGAGCAAGACACGGGGTAACTTTAAACACAGGAGACAGGATAGGTAATAGAAGATAATCCTTTTTTGTAAATGTAATTCAATAAACACTATATTACAGCCAGATTACATGTAATTACTGTAGTTAAGTTACAGACTTGAAGAAACATTACAATATTTCAAATATTGCAATGTTTCTTCAAGTCTGTAACTTAACTACAGTAATTCTGGCTGTAACATAGTGTTGATTGAATTACATTTACAAACAGGATCATCTTCTATTACCTATCCTGTCTCCTGTGCTTAAAGTTACCCCGTGTCTTGCTCTTTCTATCTTTCCTAGTGTTTCCTCTATATATTTTAGCTGTATAGTCACCTGCTTTTTCTTCCTTTAGTGCTTGTATTAACCATTTCTGCCCTGAGTGTCTAGATTCCTGCCCTTTCTGATCTCATTGTCTGTAGGATAGACGATTCACTATTGGCACTGGACCCCCAGTAAATGGCTGGGCAGAGAATTGGATGTAAAAAAAATGGGGTCTTGAAAATTCCAATATGTTGGCAATTTTTGTGGACCGAGGTGCCAAAATAACAACTGGTTTTGCTTAAGCACCACCCTATAACTGTTACTGCCTATTTTTTAGGTTTCAAGATTATGATGCACAAGGACTAAGGACTCAGGTGAAGAAGGTGAAGAGGAGCTGCTCAGCCTGAGCCTACTCAGCCCCAGTGAGTGCCCCTACTGCCTAGTAGAACTAGAAGTGCAAGCAGCCAGACCACACAACCAGTGCCAACTGACTGACTGCCCTGAACGGCTGGAGGGACACCTCACGCCGGTAAGTTAACTACTGTCAGTGTCATATATGGTGGCATAGGTGGTCCTATTGACACTGTCTCTAGAGTTCATTGTTGAGTACACAAGACTTTTGAGCAGCATATTTCCCAAGGCCTAAGTATGACAGCACAACTAAATTCACTAGTTACCAGTGAGTAATACCTTATTCCATCTAGAGCATTGCCACTGACAACAAGTCTGACATTATTATAATTGGATACTTTTTTAATTTACCCCCTCCCCTAATAAGATGTTTGCAGATGCCCCTGGTTGTGTCAGTGGTATATGTGTTTCTCTGGCGTATCATATCTAGTGCCTCACCAGCCTCTGACATCACCGCACGTCACTGAGCCAGTATATATATATATATATATATATATATATATATATATATATAATACAAGAAAAACGATAAATGCTAATAATCTCAAAACAAGAGACTAACGGATAGATTATGAGTTTTGCGGTAAGAGCGGCTCGGGTACTAACTTGCAAGTTATTGTCACTGCTCACCTCCCTATAGCGCTGCTATTACAGGTTTGCAAAAACCCCGTGTTAGCAGGCAATAAGTGAGCGTTTGAGCAAAATTGAGCTCCATACTGCATTCCAATACCAGCGCTGCTTTGAGCTGATTTTACGTGCTTGTGCACGATTTCCCCATAGACATCAATGGGGAGAGCCGGCTAAAAAAAAGCCTAATACCTGCAATAAATGAGCGTAAAGCTCCGTAACGCAGCCCCATTGATTCTTATGGGTAAACAAAAATGTATGTTTACACCTAACATAAACCCTGAGTCTAAACACCCCTAATCCTGCCGCCCCGACATTGCTGACACCTACATTACACTTATTAACCCCTAATCAGCCGCCCCCCGACATCGCCGACACCTACATTACACTTATTAACCCCTAATCTGCTGCCCCCGACATCGCCAACACAACATTATATTTATTAACCCCTAATCTGCCATCCCGACATTGCCCGACACCTACATTACACTTATTAACCCCTAATCTGCCGCCCCTGACATCGCCGCCCACCTACCTACACTTATTAACCCCTAATCTGCCACCCCTAACATCGCCCGACACCTACATTACACTTATTAACCCCTAATCTGCCGCCCCTTACACCGCCAACACCTACCTACACTTATTAACCCCTAATCTGCTGCCCCCAATGTCGCCGCCACCTATCTACATTTATTAACCCCTAATCTGCCGCCCCCAACATCGCCGTCACTATACTAAAGTTATAAACCCCTAAACCTAACCCTAAGTCTAACCCTAAACCTAACACCCCTAACTTTAATATAATTAAAATAAATCTAAATAAAAATCATTAACTAAATAATTCCTATTTAAAAAGAAATACTTACCTATAAAATAAACCCTAAGCTAGCTACAATATAACTAATAGTTACATTGTAGCTATCTTAGGTTTTATTTTTATTTCACAGGTAAGTGTGTATTTATTTTAACTAGGTAGACTAGTTAGTAAATAGTTATTAACTATTTGCTAACTATCTAGTTAAAATAAATACAAAGTTACCTGTAAAATAAAACCTAACCTGAGTTACACTAACACCTAACCTTACACTACAATTAAATAAATTACATTAATTAAATACAATTAAATAAATTACAAAAAAAAACAAATACTAAATTACACAAAATAAAAAAGATTATCAAATATTTAAACTAATTACACCTAATCTAATAGCCCTATCAAAATAAAAAAGCCACCCCCCCAAAATACCCCCCCCAGCCTACAATAAACTACCAATGGCCCTTAAAAGGGCCTTTTGCGGGGCATTGCCCCAAAGAAATCAGCTCTTTTACCTGTAAAAAATAATACAAACAACCCCCCAAAAGTAAAACCCACCTCCCACACATCTAAACCCCCCAAATAAAATCCTATCTAAAAAACCTAAGCTTCCCATTGCTCTGAAAATGGCATTTGTATGGGCATTGCCCTTAAAAGGGCATTTTGCTCTTTTTCCGCTCAAACCCTAAGATAAAAATAAAACCCACCCAATAAACCCTTAAAAAAACCACTAACCCCTGAAGATCCACTTACAGTTTTTGAAGACCCGACATCCATCCTCAATGAAGCGGCAGAAGCCCTCATCGAAGCCGGCAGAAGTCTTCATCCAAGCGGGCCGAAGTCTTCATCCAACCTGGCAGAAGTCTTCATCCAGACAGCATCTTCTATCTTCAGCCATCCGGCGTGGAGCGACTACATCTTCAAGATATCCACCGTGGAGCATCCTCTTCAATCGACAGCTCTTCCAGAATGAAGGTTCCTTTAAGGCAGTGATTTTCAACCTTTTTTTTGCCGTGGCACACTTTTTTACATTAAAAAATCCTGCGGCACACCACTATCCCAAAATTTTACAAAAGCACACATTGTAGCCTAATACAGTATATATATATATATTATAATATATATATATATATATATATACACACACATATACACACACACACTGTACTGTGTTGTCACGCCATGCATTCATTCACAAACAATCATAATGCGCTGCGCTGTTACCCTCAGTTATCATCCCACTCAAAATTAAAAAACGGCCCAGAATAAAAAACAAGCAAAATTTAAAAAATATGTCACACTGCTCTCAGTCTGCCGTGGCACACCTGAGGATCTCTCACGGCACACTAGTGTGTCACGGCACACTGGTTGAAAAACACTGCGTTAAGGGACATCATCCAAGATGGCGTCCCTTGAATTCCGATTGGCTGATAGAATTCTATCAGCCAATCGGAATTAAAGGGTAAAAAATCCCATTGACTGATGCAATCAGCCAATAGGATTGAGTTTGCATTCTATTGACTGATTAGAACAGCCAATAAAATGCGAGCTCAATCCTAGGTTTGAAGCTCAATCCTATGGGTTGATTGCATCAGCCAATAGGATTTTTTACCCTTTAATTCCGATTGGCTGATAGAATTCTATCAGCCTATCGGAATTCAAGGGAAGCCATCTTGGATGACGTCCCTTAAAGGAGTCTTCATTCTGGAAGAGACGTCGATTGAAGAGGATGCTCCGCGCCGGATGTTTTGAAGATGGAGCCGCTCCGCGCCGGATGGATGAAGATAGAAGATGCCGTCTGGATGAAGACTTCTGCCCGGTTGGATGAAGACTTCTGCCGGCTTCGATGAGGACTTCTGCTGCTTCGTTGAGGATGGATGTAGGGTCTTCAAAAACTGTAAGTGGATCTTCGGGGGTTAGTGTTAGTTTTTTTTTAAGGGTTTATTGGGTGGGTTTTATTTTTAGCTTAGGGTTTGGGCGGAAAAAGAGGGTAAATGCCCTTTTAAGGGCAATGCCCATACAAATGCCCTTTTCAGGGCAATGGGGAGCTTAGGTTTTTTTTAGATAGGATTTTATTTGGGGGGTTTGGATGCGTGGGTGGTGGGTTTTACTGTGGGGGGGTTGTTTGTATTATTTTTTACAGGTACAGGTTTCTTTGGGGCAATGCCCCGCAAAAGGCCCTTTTAAGGGCCATTGGTAGTTTATTGTAGGCTAGGGTGTTTTTATTTTGGGGGGGCTTTTTTATTTCGATAGGACTATTAGATTCGGTATAATTAGTTTAAATATTTGATCATTTCTTTTTTATTTTGTGTAATTTAGTGGGGGTTTTTTTTTGTAATTTAGTTAATTGTATTTAATTAATGTAATTTATTTAATTGTAGTGTAAGGTTAGGTGTTAGTGTAAGACAGGTTAGGTTTTATTTTACAGGTAAATTTGTATTTATTTTAACTAGGTAGTTAGTAAATAGTTAATAACTATTTACTAACTAGTCTACCTAGTTAAAATAAATACAAACTTACCTGTGAAATAAAAATAAAACCTAAGCTAGCTACAATGTAACTATTAGTTATATTGTAGCAAGCTTAGGTTTTATTTTACGGGTAAGTATTTAGTTTTAAATAGGAATTATTTAGTTAATGATAGTAATTTTTATTTAGATTTATTTTAATTATATTAAAGTTAGGGGCGTTAGGGTTAATAACGTTAGTATAGTGGCGGTGATGTTAGGGACAGCAGATTTGCTGGTTAGTAACTGTAATGTAGGTTGTGTGATGTTAGGGACAGCAGATTAGGGGTTAATAATATTTAACTAGTGTTTACGATGCGGGAGTGCGGCGGTTTAGGGGTTAATATGTTTATTATAGTGGCGGCGATGTCCAGGGCGGAAGGTTAGGGGTTACTAATTTTATTTTAGTGTTTGCGATGCAGGAGGGCCTCAGTTTAGGGGTTAATAGGTAGTTTAAGGGTGTTAGTGTACTTTTTAGCACTTTAGTTATGAGTTTTATGTTACAGCTTTGTAGCGTAAAACTCATAACTACTGACTTTCAGTTTACGGTATGGATCTTGACGGCATATGGTGTACCGCTCACTTTTCGGCCTCCCAGGCAAACTCGTAATACCGGCGCAAAGGAAGTCCCATTGAAAAAGGACTTTTTGAAAGCTGCGGTAGTTACGTTGCATTACGGCAAAAAAGGTGAGCGGTGCAGCTAAGCCTGCAAGACTCGTAATACCAGCGGTAGTGAAAAAGAGCCATAACGCTGCTTTTTCACTCATACCGAAAAACTCATAATCTAGCCGTAAGTAATTTAGTAAACCCAAATGGGAATTTTCTGATTCCTATAAGTAGGCAAAACGTCTCTTATGTAAGAGTCCTTTTTAAGTAAGATCTTGTCGTGAGGATTCAGTGTTAGAATATCAAGTGATGTAACAAAGACTCCAAGCAGTGTTTACTTAGTCCCAATCGTATAACAGGTAAGTATAGTACTTATCTTTTTCTCCAAAGGGCGATGCAGGTAATACGTAACAGTTAGGTGGATATGTTACAATTCATCTCTCTCCTCCTGTGCATATGGAGCTGAAAGAAATACGGACAACTTTTGTTGGCGAGGCTCGTAAGGCAAGGAAGCTCCCCAATGCTTGCCTGCAGGAAATGTCCCAGGGTAAAACCAGCTTATGCATACGTGGAGTATATGCGATGTTCGATCCGCCCCCTTTTCATCATCATTGAGTAAACTTTGACCCTGTACCTCACAGTCAGAATACACATTACAGCCAATCAGCAGCAGACACTCCCTCCCAGACCCTCCCACCTCCTGGACAGCATCCATTTTAGATTCATTTGGAAGCTGCATTCTTAGTGAGAGGAGAGACAGTGTAGCTGCTGCTGATTTAATAGGGAAATCTATAGCTAGGCTAGTGTATTCAGTGTCCACTACAGTCCTGAAGGACTCATCTGATCTCTGCTGTAAGGACAGCACCCCAAAAAGCCCTTTTTAGGGCTAGAACATCAGTCTGCTTTTTTTTCCTGTGTAATCTAATTGCAGTTGCCTGCCCTGCCAGCGTGTGTGTCAGACTCACAGCGTATACTGTGCCCACTTGCCCAGTGCCACCACTCATATCTGGTGTAACAGTAGTGTACATTTAAAAAAAACAACACTTTTTTGACTGTGAAATAATAGCAGACAGCTGCCAGTACCCAAGATGGCCTCCAATAAGGCAGATGGGGAGGGTTAGAGAGCTGTATTGGGGGGGATCAGGGAGGTTGGGGGCTAGGGGGGATGCTACACCACAGAGTATGTAAATATGCTAAAAAAAATTTTAAAAAAATTTAAAAACCTTTTATTTTAGTACTGGGAGACTTTCAGGGGGTCTGATGTGTCAGGTGGTAGGCTGATCTCTACACTAAAGCTAAAATTAACCCTGCAAGCTCCCTATAAACTACCTAATTAACCCCTTCACTGCTAGCCATAATACATGTGTGATGCGCAAGCAGCATTTAGCGTCCTTCTAATTACCAGAAAGCAACGCCAAAATCATATATGTCTGCTATTTATGAACAAAGGGGATCCCAGAGAAGCATTTACAACCATTTGTGCCATAATTGCACAAGCTGTTTGTAAATAATTTCAGTGAGAAACCTAAAATTGCGAAAAAATTTAAGTTTTTTTAAAATTTGATCGCATTTGGCGGTGAAATGGTGGCATGAAATATACCAAAATGGGCCTAGATCAATACTTTGGGTTGTCTACTACACTACACTTAAGCTAAAATTAACTCTACAAGCTCCCTACATGCTCCCTAATTAACCCCTTCACTGCTGTGCATAAAACACGTGTGGTGCGCAGTGGCATTTAGCGGCCTTCTAATTACCAGAAAGCAACGCCAAAGTCATATATGTCTGCTATTTCTGAACAAAGGGGATCCCAGAGAAGCATTTACAACCATTTATGCCATAATTGCATAAGTTGTTTGTAAATAATTTCTGTGAGAAACCTAAAGTTTGTGAAAAAGTGAACAATTTTTTTTTATTTGATCGCATTTGGCGGTGAAATGGTGGCATGAAATATACCAAAATGGGCCTAGATCAATACTTTGGGTTGTCTACTACACTACACTTAAGCTAAAATTAACTCTACAAGCTCCCTACATGCTCCCTAATTAACCCCTTCACTGCTGGGCATAAATCACGTGTGGTGCGCAGTGGCATTTAGAAGCCTTCTAATTATCAAAAAGCAAAGCCAAAGCCATATAAGTCTGCTATTTCTGAACAAAGGGGATCCCAGACAAGCATTTACAACCATTTATGCCATAATTGCATAAGTTGTTTGTAAATAATTTCTGTGAGAAACCTAAAGTTTGTGAAAAAGTGAACAATTTTTTTTTTATTTGATCGCATTTGGCGGTGAAATGGTGGCATGAAATATACCAAAATGGGCCTAGATCAATACTTTGGGTTGTCTACTACACTACACTTAAGCTAAAATTAACTCTACAAGCTGCCTACATGCTCCCTAATTAACCCCTTCACTGCTGGGCATAAAACACGTGTGGTGCGCAGTGGCATTTAGTAGCCTTCTAATTACCAAAAAGCAACGCAAAGCCATATAAGTCTGTTTATAATGGCATGTCTGGCACACAGTGTTGGGGCAAGGGTCCATCTGACCACTGATACCTGGTCTGCAAAGCATGGTCAGGGCAGGTATATTACCTACACTGCGCACTGTGAAGCGGGTGTAACCCTTACACGTAACCCTTACACTACCTGATCGATACAACATCATACCTGATGTTTTAAAGCACGTTATTCCAAACAATTTAGGAATGCTAGGTGATTTATGCCCTTTATGGATTAAAACCAGACTCTACATCAACTATGTAATTTTCCATGGGAGTTTTGCCATGGATCCCCCTCCGACATGCCACAGTACAGGTGTTAGTGCCCTTGAAACAACTTTTCCATCACTATTGTGGCCAGAAAGAGTCCCTGTGGGTTTTAAAATTCGCCTGCCTATTGAAGTCTATGGTGGTTCGCCCGGTTCGCCGGTTCGTGAACTTTTGTGGAAGTTCGAGTTCTCCAATCGTGAACCCAAATTTTTAGGTTCGCGACATCACTACTGAAGAGAGGATTGGCCATCTTACTTTAGCTGCTCTATATCTGATTGGATAAATTTACTCACAGCTCTGATTGGCCATACCGCTCTTTAAAGGTCTCCCCGCCATGTGAATCACTAGCCTCTGATGAAGCGCATGTGTGAAACGCATCAGGCATTCATTTGTATGTTCCTATTTAAACACTTTGAATAAAAGAACTTTTTTTTCATCAAATTTGGGTCCATTGTGGCTTTGTTCATCTTGATTATATATATATATATATATATATATATATATATATATATTTTTTTTTTTTTTTTTCTG
The DNA here is from genome assembly GCF_027579735.1 of Bombina bombina. NCBI lineage: Eukaryota > Metazoa > Chordata > Amphibia > Anura > Bombinatoridae > Bombina > Bombina bombina. Next base: position 66,004,420 of record NC_069502.1, on the reverse strand, counting down.
TAGTATGGCCTAGCACTCACGGAATCCAAACAGTACCGGGGTGCACATCAAAAACAAATTAATAGTCCAAAGAGAGGAAGGCACTCACCGGTTTTGACAAAGGGAATTAATTTATTCCTTTAACATATCGTATTGTTTCGGGGTGTTATCCCTATTTTCAAAAATATATATATACACCAGAAAATTCAAATATGAGGGCACTCACAGAACTTCTTTTAACACCATTTTATTCATATATCAATATTCAATGTTTCATCAGATACTAGATGCAGATACAGATACTTCTTTTCTACTAGAAGAGTCTCTGAGTTGTCTGTTCTTTTATGTGATTCCCCTTATCTTGTTTTTCTTTGGCAATGGCAGTTTTGTGGATTATATTTGTTTTCTTACCTAAGGTTGTGTCTTTAGATTATATGTCAGGAATTTGTTATCCCTTCTTTATGTCCTAATCCTAAAATTTCTTTAGAAAGGCTTCTTCTTCTTAATTTGGATGTTGTAAGATCCTTGAAGTACTATGAAGATGCTTCTAAAGTTTGCAGGTAAACTTCTAGTTTGTTTGTTCTCTTTTCCACTCCCAGAAAGCTTCTGACGTTTTTGGTTTATGGTTTAAACTTTTTCATCCATAGACTTAATGGAGGTCGGTCAGTCTTCTCTCAGATGGATTTCTGCTATTTCTACCAGATCAGTAGTATGTTTACCCTGTTTATTCTTTGGGTTCCTTTTGGGTTGTAGATTTTGTTTCACTGTGTTTATCCCACCTTTATTTCTCATTACGCGTAGTATCTACTGCTTGGGTATTAATTCCAAGAAGTAATGGATTGTGGACTCACTACCTGTATGAAAGAAAACATAAATTTCTGATTACCTAATAAATTAATTTCTTTCCTGGTGGTGAAAGTCCACAAGACACAACGTTTTTCTGGCGTTAATTTATTTTTGCACACATCTTTTTTGCTATCTCCTTTTTTTTGCTCTTGTTACCTTATTGGCTTGGCTATACGTCAGACTTATTTACTAGTGAGTTGGGAGGGTTTTTATAGGTCTCTTGGGGTTTTAGAACCTTTGCCTCCTCCTAGCGGCAGGAAAGAGTTGTTCCCAGGAGTAATGGATCATGGACTTTCACCACCATGAAATAAATTAATTTATTAGGTAGGAATTAATTATGTTTTCACACCCGGGTTTATTGAATAAGTGAAAAAGGGTTTTCTTAGTGTTTTTACTGGGTTTTTGCGTTACGGAAGTAAAGATACATGACCAACACAAAAGAACAAGAGGGAAGTTCCTTAAATTGTATGCTCTATCTGAATAATGAAAGGTCAATTTTGACTTTTCTGTCCCTTTAAGATAAATTTATTTGAGAACAATATATGTAACCTTTATAAATAATGTGAAAGTCCACTGTTAAAATGTTGCATAAATTATTGTAACACACTGAAATTTCTGTGTTGAGCAAATTAGGCACAAAATGTTGAGCAGATATATATCAAGCCCTTTAAAGTCAGGAAGTACAGTAATTAAAATTCGCCATAAAAAAAAGGTTCTCATGTTACTACCTTCCTTATTGATATATATATATATATATATATATATATATATATAATATATATATATAAAAAAATATATATATATTTATTTAAAATAGTTTTATCCACTTATCTATTAAAACTTTGATTAGCATAAGAAGAATCATTAGGCTGCCCCATACATTTCAGATGGTGATATTTATAGCATTTTATAGTACACATATTCTAAATTTGCTAATCAGAGCAGTTTTTAGTCCATGCCAACCACAGGATGTGGGAAACATCTTTACCTCATTAAAAAAAAAAAAACTCAAGGGAGGTATCCCACACATACACATGAGCTGTTACTGTACTCCTGACATTTACAGACTCCTCATCTCCAGAATTATAGCTGGCTTCTCTGCAAATAAGAGGTTTTAAAAAAAATGTGCTATATCATTAAACAATATAGTGGTTTTCATTTGCATAGTTCTAATGCAGAAGAATTTCCATTGATGGGTGCAGTGGAAATCTTTTACCACATATTTTATGTGGGAGGTTTGGTTTATTTTAAAAGAAAGCTTACAATGGAATCAGCTCTATTGTCTTTCCATCGTGCATGGGGTGAAATTGAAGCATTTGTGCAATATACCTCCATTACCAAAAATGCTTATAATAAAAGTTAATACTGTTTTTCTCTAGCATACTCACATATCCTGGGAGGGCCCTGTGCATCAGTTTTCAAACACCTTCTCAGAGAATCAGCAGTTTCTTGTATGATACACATTAATTCTTCAGAAGTTCTCTCTGGGCATGCATGATGTTTGAATACAGGTGCATAAGCCCTCACGGGATATGTGCGTATGCTGCAGAAAAACAGTAATACTTTTACTAGAAGAATTTTTGCTAATGGAAGTATATTGCAAAAATGCTTCTATTTCAAAATGAAATGCACCCATTCACTAGGGATTGGGTAATTTTTTCATAATTCCAAAAATGAAAATAATTTTAACACATTTGTTCATTCATTTTCGAATTTCGAATGTTTGTGCAACATTCTAATATTAGTTTAATGTCATAGTATTTCTAATGTGATTTTAAATGTAATATTCAATTTATTTTTTTCTAAAAATTCTATCAGAATTATGCAATATTCGAAGTAGAAAAATCGTAATCAATTTGTATCTATTATTTATCAATTTACTAAAGTCCCCACCACATGAACTATTGAACTTCTGAATACTATTTGTTAAATATTACATTCAAATTTTTAATGTGGATATTCAATCTAATTATGAACATTTGAAAAGAAAAGTAACATTTGAAATCTCAGAAATAACATTCAATTACTGAATTTTAATGGATTTTCGTTTTTATCAACACTTGATTGTCCAAAACGAATGTCCACAAGTCTCTTTGTTCTACCAAACATATTTTAAATTTTCAACACATTCGCCCATCTCTACATGCACATTTTATTTTTGACTTTTCTATCCCTTTAATTTAAAGTCTAATGGTCTTTAGTTAAATATGTTGTGGTACATGCAAATTGGATAATACATTTATTAAACCCTTGGTATGTTATATTTTTCTTGTATTAGGCCACAGAAGACACAGATGCTATAATCAATTTTTTTCTCTGCATCAACATAGATATCAATAGGATTGTATTGTTATAACTCATTAAAAAAATCTGTTTGTAAACATAATACATAGCCATGTAATCGTGTAAGCATTACATTTAAATTTTTCAGTTTACCCAAATTTTTTCTCCCCTTTAAATTGTTCCCAATGATTCATTTGACCTGTTGGAGTGTATATTAAATTCTTTACAAGTAGCACGCTTACCCTTAATTTGGCATTTGAAGCTGATTTAGGGCCAGATTACAAGTGGAGCGCTATCATTAGTGTGATGTGCATAAATGCGATTGCGAAATTGCGGTATTCTTTACACTAGAATCCATATTGCAAGTTGCACTATTGTTATTTTTTTTATTTTTTTTGTAAAGGTAGGGTTAGTCTATTTTGGGTTAACTTAGGGGGTATAAAGTTAGGGGTTAGATGTTAGTGGGTTATTTTGTGTTGGGGGGCTGGCGGTCAAGGCGTTAATTCTGTAGAGGTTTAGTTTGCGATGTAGGGGACTTATGTTTAATGGTTAATAGTATAGTGCAGACTTTGCAATGTGGGTGGGTTGGCTGTTTAGGGGTTAATAGTGTAGTGCAGACTTTGCTAATTGGGGGGCTGGTGGTTTAGGGGTTAATAGTGTAGTGCAGACTTTGAGGTGGGCTATGTTGCGGTTTAGGGGTTATTAGAGTAGGGTATTATGGCGATCGGGTTTGCGCGTGAGTAGGATGTTTTTTCTACATTGACTTCTATGGGGGAATAGATTATTGCACATGCAATAATGGAAGTTTGGCTTCTTGCGCTTGTCGGGTTAGCGCTGGAGCAATAACTTTTTACTTTCAATTCGTAATACCAGCACAAAATGCTTACTGCTAGTGCAATTAGCACTCCAACGAAAGCACTAATTAGCCAGTACCCAGTTTGTATATGTTTTCATCTAATATTTTTTTTTTTAATTATGTAGTGCAGTGACTCCACCCCTCCCTCCCCCACCTCCAAGCAATTGTTTAGTAGGGCCACCTCTCCCCTCCAATAAGTAATTTTCTGTAGTGTAGTGGATCCCTCCCTCCCACAATTAAGCCCTTTTCTGCAGTGTAGCAATCCCGCCCGATTCAGCCCCCTCCAATGATGGGCCGTCCACCCACCTCCCTCCTTACCCCTGCACACCACCAACGGTCGGCACCACCGTAACCCTATGCAGAGAGGGACACAGAGTATGTCCTTGGGGCATGCAGAAATAGGGCGTTCTCGCCACTCTCAGCAAGATTGTGGTAGAAAGAGCCCATGACATTAGTGCCGTACAGTGTACAACGCTGGTCCTTAAGGGCTAAACGACTGGTGACTTACCCTGTGGTGGTCGAAGGGGAGATCTTTAGCACCCTGAACCTTAATGAAGCCATCTGCCATAAATATTCTTGGTAGTACTTTTTACATGCCCTGTGCATTACACAGAAGTTGGAGAATAGTTAGAGAGGTGGGGTTTCATACAAATCAGGAACTAAAAGTGGTTTCTTACCAGTACCCTCTGCTCTCTTTATATTAAGATTTGCAGACAACTTTGTGTTCCCTAAAGTGTTATAGCCTAGAACAGTGTTACTCAACGCCAGTCCTCAAGAAGCCATAATATGCTAGGTTTAAAGGATTTCTTTACCTATCACAGGGGGAAAAGTTATAGTGATTGAGCTACTGAACAGCCTGAAAAAGGAAATACTTTGGCCTGTTAATGTTCCTGGAGGACTGGAATTGAGAAACACTGGTCTAGAAAAACCTTGCTCAAATATACTGTATTTTTCCGACTGTCTATGCAATGAATAGAATATTGGCTATATTATTTCTGAAACTACAACTAAACTGCACTGAAGTACTTGCTGAAATCCATTATATGGCTCTTCCAACACATGAAATGTTTTACACAGAGCTTGAGGAAAGATGGCGGCACATGCTAGAACCAACACTACTAGATGCTCTCATGGAGTTTAGGATACCAAGAGAAAGAGCCACATTTGTTTATTTATAGAAATAAATTAGAAAGTTTTTTCAGAATCTACTCTATGGGGCATATTTATCAAGCTTCGTATGGAGCTTGATGCCCCATGTTTCCGGCTAGCCTGAGTAAGTTCTGGGTAAAAAGTTATAATTCAGCTGCTGTCCAGCTGCAGGTAAAATAAAATAAAAAATAAAATGAAGAAATGAGCTGCAGCCAATCAGCATCAACAGTGCTGAGGTCATGAACTCTATTACTCTGATCTCATGAGATTTCACTTAACTCTCATGAGATTTCATAGTAAACTTCCTTACACTAAATAGGGAAATAACATGAGAGTGCACGAGGTTCAATCCTTCAGCTGTCCCGGGACAGACATACTGATTTGCTGCTGAAAGTCCTTTGCAATGGGGTTTGAATACTTAGGACATTTTGAGGTAAAATATCTTTCTTTTTTTACATAGAGATGTTCAGGTGATATTTTCTAGTCAGCTTTTAACAGCTATGCTGCATCACTTTCAAGTGTTTCAACATTTGGGTAACATGGCCCTTTAACTAGAGTTTCAGGCAAGCCTGAAATGCTGGGGCCCCCGAAGCTGCTTTAACTGCTTGATAAATGGGGCTCAACATGTTTAGATGGGGGGGGGGGTTCATACGGGTGACAGAAAAATAGATTATTCACAATTTTGTAAAGCAATTTTCAAGTATTTTCATGGAAGCAAATACATATTTGTGTCCACAGCAAAAGAACAAATGTTATAAAATCAGTATTGAGGATAATTGGCCAATGTGTTTAAATGCATTTTTTTGTTCAATTAATTCCCAACTTATGGGCAATTAAAGTCATATCATTTTGTGTAATTTTATCATTTACATTTTTAATCATACAAAAACTTTATAAAGGAACATTATCATATCCATATTTACATTTCATAGTTTAAAAGTAGGATTTAAGCTATATTTTTTCAGTAACCCAGAAAACAATCTTCTTTAGTAATATATGAACTGAGCAATAAAAAAAACTTTGCGAACAGTCAAGTTATGCTGACCAAAACAGACAAAGGTTAATTTATGCTACCCAAAATGGGTCAAGTATAGGTTATATGGCCCAAAAATAGACAAAGGGCAAGTTATGCAACTCAAAACTGACAAAAGCCAAGTTATGCTGACAAAAATAGGTCAAAGACAGGTTATGTTGCCCTAAACAGGTCAAGTTATGCTATCCAAAACAGGTCAAGGTCAGGTTATGTTGCCCAAAAGGTCCATGATGTTGAATCTTCTTGGACTGGAACACCTCTGGTGAGATCTCTTAGTGCAAAATATTGAAATTATTGCAAACAAACCCATTGGAAGGCCACTTGACAAATCTAATTTATAATGGTTTGAAATGAATTGGGATGATCACACATTTGGAAACCTCAGAAGAATAATGCTTTTGCTGCCCTTTGCACATCTCTTTTAATGGATTTGCAAAGACCATATTGATTAATAAACTAATAAAGCTCCACAAGAAGGGGGCCTTTTCTTTTGGTTGATACAAGTCAAAATATGATACTAAAAAGTTTATGTCCTTTCATTATGAAGGACAAAATAGTATATTTGTGGCCATGATACTGTTTCAGCCGCACAGGATTTGAGGAATATTCCTTACTCATTACTATGTAAATGAGAGCTTACCACAATGAAATCATACATTTCTATTTTATTTTATATACTCTAAAAGCTTTCCAAAACTTTAATATACAGTATGTTATTAAAAAATAAAGGGGTTTAGCATTTCATCGTAGTTTTCAGAGTGGTTTTTAAAATAGTTGTGCCAGTTTTAATGTAGGAAAGGAATTTCCATGCTTTACTGAAAAAAATGTTTAAAATACAAAGTCTATGAATATTTTATGCATCTTTCATGACCAAGCTTCAAAGTAGAAAAAGACATTGTGACTATGCCTCTAAAGAGTCTTAACAGGACAGTGGTCAACACAATCAGTCCAGAACCTTAAATTTACCCACTACCAAGTTCACCACCCCGTACATACCTACAGATAAACAAACAAAACAAAAAAAAGGAGATGGGGGAGGAAAGGAAGAAGGGAAATACATTTTGTGGGGGACCCTAGTATGCAAAGCTCCCTTATCTCTTATCAGTCATGGTTATCAGAGTTAAATACTGGTAAGATTTGATTTATCCTTGTCTGGAGGTCAGTCCCTATACACAATGAATTTCCCCCATACCTTCTTATAACTCTTAATCCCATTCTGTTTATAGAAATTAGTGTCAAGTGCCTCCAACATAGCTTGTTTAACCAACCAGTTTTTATTTGTTTTTATAGAGGGGATTTTATAGTTTATCAAGTTGTTAGAGATAAGCGATCTAACTAGGACAATTCCCTACTGGATACATTTATAATTAGTGTTCCATTTTGGTGCTTTATTTAAAAATAAGATATTTACTTCTGTTATTTTGACTTTCTCCTTCAAAATTGATGAAATTAAGAATTCAACTTTTCCCCAAAGTTGGCAAATTTTTAGGCATGTGGCTAGCAAAAGAAGGATATTAAGATCTGCTTCTCTACATTTCTTACATAAATTCTCTGTTTGTAACTTCTATTTTTCTGCTCTCCTTGGGGTAATATAATCGAAGTGTATAAGCCTGAATTGGGACTCTCTAAATTTAGCTGAACTAGTTAAGACCTTTATGATCCCAAAGCTTTTCTTAATTTTATAGTCTGAACTAAAATGAGGGGTGAACCTACCCTATCTGCTATTATACTCTTTAGCTAATTCCTTCTCTAATGTAGTTTGTAAGATTACATATATACGTGATACTAAGGGCTCTATCAAGCCGTCGACTTTCTTGCATTCAATGGCACCAATACGCTCGTCTAAGATCGCCTAACATTGCTGCCGTGGACCTGATTACGTTCTCCAAAATGATCAAAAAAGCTGTCAAAAAGCTGCGCACCAAGTACGGTGCAATGAGCAGCGGACTGTTGTTAACTAACAGTCATCGATCTCGCTGCTCTTCGGCATTTTCACAGCTTTCTTGCTACCATGTCACTAAGCACCCACACTATACTATACTGTTTACCCCCTATACCACCGCTCCCGGAGCCCCCCGCAACTAAATAAAGTTATTAACCCCTAAACCGCCACTCAGGACCCCACCGCAACTCTAATAAATGTATTAACCCCTAAACCGCAGCTCCCGGAGCCCACTGCCCCCTACATAAAGTTATTAAACCCTATCCTGCCGCTCCCGGACCCCGCCGCAATTAAATAAATTGTTTAACCCCTAAACAGCCCCTCCCAGAGCCCACCGCCACCTACATTATATTTATTAACCTCTAATCTGCCCCCTACACCGCCGCCACTATAATAAACATATTAACCTCTAAACCTAAGTCTAACCCTAAACCTAACACCCACTAACTTAAATATAATTTAAATAAATCTAAATAAATATTCCTATCATTAACTAAATAATTCCTATTTAAAACTAAATACTTACCTATAAAATAAACTCTTAGATAGCTACAATATAACTAATAGTTACCTTGTAGCTAGCTTAGGGTTTATTTTTATTTTACAGGCAACTTTGTATTTATTTTAACTAGGTAGAATAGTTACTAAATAGTTATTAACTATTTAATAGCTTCCTAGTTAAAATAAATACAAAAGTACCTGTAAAATAAAACCTAACCTAAGTTACAATTACACCTAACACTACACTATAATTAAATTAATTACCTAAATTAAAATAAATTAATTACAATTAAATAAAATTAACTAAAGTACAACCCCCCCCACTAAATTACAGAAAATAATAAAAGAATTACAAAAATTTAAACTAATTACACCTAATCTAATCCCCCTAAAATAAAAAAGCCCTCCAAAATAATAAAATTCCCTACCCTACACTAAATTACAAATAGCCCTTAAAAGGGCCTTTTGTGGGACATTGCCCCAAAGTAATCAGCTCTTTTACCTGTAAAAAAAAAATACAATACCCCCCCAACATTACAACCCACCACCCACACACCCAACCCTACTCTAAAACCCACCCAATCCCCCCTTAATAAAACCTAAAACTAACCCCTTGAAGATCACCCTACCTTGAGACGTCGTCACCCAACCGGGCAGAAGTGGTCCTCCAGATGAGCAGAAGTCTTCATCCAGGCAGCATCTTCTATCTTCATCCATCCGGAGCGGAGCGGGTCCATCTTCAAGACATCCAACGCGGAGCATCCTTCCATGCCGACGACTACCCGATGAATGAATATTCCTTTAAATGACATCATCCAAGATGGCATCCCTTGAATTCCGATTGGCTAATAGATTTCTATCAGGCAATCAGAATTAAGGTAGGAAAAATCCTATTGGCTGATGCTATCAGCCAATAGGATTGAAGTTCAATCCTATTGGCTGATCCAATCAGCCAGTAGGATTGAGCTTGCATTCTATTGACTGATTGGAACAGCCAATAGAATGTGAGCTCAATCCTATTGGCTGATTGCATAAGCCAATAGGATTTTTCCTACCTTAATTCCGATTGGCTGATAGAATTCTATCTTGGATGACGTCATTTAAAGGCATATTCATTCGTCGGGTAGTCTTTGGCCTGGAAGGATGCTCCGCGTTGGATGTCTTGAAGATGGACCCGCTCCGCTCTGGATGGATGAAGATAGAAGATGCCGCCTGGATGAAGACTTCTGCCCGTCTGGAGGAACTCTTCTGCCCGGATAGGATGAAGACTTCGGACCGTCTGGAGGACCACTTCTGCCCAGTTGGGTGAAGACGTCTCAAGGTAGGGTGATCTTCAAGGGGTTAGTGTTAGGTTTTATTAAGGGGGGGTTGGTGGGTTTTAGAGTAGGTTTGGGTGTGTGGGTGGTGGGTTGTAATGTTGGGGGGTATTGTATTTTTTTTTTACAGGTAAAAGAGCTGATTACTTTGGGGCAATGCCCCGCAAAAAGCCCTTTTAAGGGCTATTTGTAATTTAGTATAGGGTAGGGATTTTTATTATTTTAGGGGGCTTTTTATTTTATTAGGGGGATTAGATTAGGTGTAATTAGTTTAAAATTCTTGTAATTATTTTATTAATTTCTGTAATTTAGTGGTTTTTTTTGTACTTTAGTTAATTTTATTTAATTGTAATTAATTTATGTTAATTTAGGTAATTAATTTAATTATAGTGTAGTGTTAGGTGTAATTGTAAATTAGGTTAGGTTTTATTTTGCAGGTACTTTTGTATTTATTTTAGCTAGGTAGTTATTAAATAGTTAATAACTATTTAATAACTATTGTACCTAGTTAAAATAAATACAAAGCTGCCTGTAAAATAAAAATAAACCCTAAGCTAGCTACAATGTAACTATTAGTTATATTGTAGCTATCTTAGGGTTTATTTTATAGGTAAGTATTTAGTTTTAAATAGGAATAATTTATTTAATGATAGGAATATTTATTTAGATTTATTTAAATTATATTTAAGTTAGGGGGGGTTAGGGTTAGACTTAGGTTTAAGGGTTTATAAATTTTATTGTAGGTGGCGGCGGTGTAGGGGGGGCAGATTAGGGGTTAATAAATATAATGTAGGTGGCGGCGGGTCCGGGAGCGGCGGTTTAGGGGTTAAACACTTTATTTAGTTGTGGCGGGGTCCAGGAGCGGCGGTTTAGGGGTTAATAAGCATAATGTAGGTGACTGCGGTGTAGGGGGGCATATTAGGAGTTAATAAGTATAATGTAGGTGAAGGCGGTGTAGGGGGGCTAATTAGGGGTTAATAAGTATAATGTAGGTGGCGGCGGTGTAGGGGGGGGTAGATTAGGGGTTAATAAGTGTAATGTAGGTGGCGGAGGTGTAGGGGGGGTGCAGATTAGGGGTGTTTAGACTTGGGTACATGTTAGGGTGTTAGGTGTAGATGTTCCCATAGGAATCAATGGGATATCGGGCAGCAGCGAACATAAGCTTTCGCTGCTGTCAGACTCCCATTGATTCCTATGGCAATGCATCCGCCGCCTCCAGGGCGGTGGATTGAAAACCAGGTACGCTGGGCCGGAATAGTGGCGAGCATACCTGCTAGTTATTTAATAACTAGCAAAAGTAGTCAGATTGTGCCGAACTTGCGTTCAGAACATCTGTAGTGACGTAACCATCGATCTGTGTCAGAGTCTGGCGGATCGTATGTTACGTCACTATATTCTACTTATGCCGGTCTGTAGGGTTTGATAACTACAGCGAATCATGCTCGCCACAAATACGTTGAGGAATTCCAGCGTATTTGCGGTTGACTGCTTGATAAATAGAGGCCTAAACCTTTTTTGATCTTAAGACAATACAATAATGGGTGTGTTTGGCTTAGATTTGGTGAAATTTTAATCATCTGGAGTAAATAGTGTTGTGCCTGCCTGAAGTGTAGCCATTCTTTTTTGGAGATATTGTATATCATTTAAAGATCTCTAAATTTGTAAGGTTTTACACTTATAGGATCCACCAGATGGTTAAGCAAAGTGATTATTTTACTTTTCCATATTTGGAATGTCCTATCTTGTACACCAGGTAGAAATCTAGGATTCCCTTATAAAGGCAAATGTTTTGAGACTGTATAGCTCCTTCGCTTGTATAATTCTGATGACACTAAACTTGGTATTGAGTAGCATAGATGCTAAAACATATTAAAATGTATTGAGCAATATTAAACTACCTGTATGAATGGGTAAAAAAACAATTTTTAACTTACAATATACATATAATAAAACATCCATTGGATTATCTCTGTATCTGGGTGGTTAAAGGGGACACTAAACCCACATTTTTTCTTTTGTGGTTCAGATAGAGCATGTAATTTTAAGTAACTTTCTAATTTACTCCTATTATAAATTTTTCTTCATTCTCTTGCTATCTTTATTTAAAAAGCAGGACTGTAAATCTTAGGATCTGGCACATTTTTGGTTCAGAACCAGGGTTACGCTTGTTTATTGGTGGCTAAATGTAGCCACCAATAAGTAAGCTCAATCCAGGGTGCTGAACCTAAAATTAGCCTAAATGTGAAATATGTACAGTAAAACACATAAATACAGCTGTACTCACTTATATACATACATATATACATATATATATTTAGGCATGTGTGTGTATGTATCTGTGTTAAAACCCTTTTGTCTGCCTTTTTTTTGTCTAACACATGAGACCCTCATATCTTTGAACCCTTATAATTTTTGATCGCAATTTTATTTAATATTTTTTATCAAACAGTGTTATTATGAGTGTAAATGTACTTTCAAATGTATTTGTGCAACTTTTTTGTCTCGCACAACAGTTAACCACAGCTCTGAAGTCACACTAACCCGACGTGCATTACATTTGAGTGCTCTCAAGGAACTCGTAATACGCACGCTACTTCTGTAGGCTCAAAAGCTGCAGTTTTCCACTGGAATCTATCTGGTGATTGATGGCTACACATACATATTATGTCTCTTGGCATTATCTCACCAGATGTGTTCAGTTAGGTCCCAGTACTGCATTGTTGCTCTGAAGCTGACTTTAACTATGTGTTTAACCCACTTGCAAGAAATAAAGGGCCATTACAGTGGAAAACTGACATGCTGTAATTCATAAGGGTATGCAATTTTAACTCTAATGACTTTACAGGAATATGTGTTTAACCCCCACAAAACTGATGGCCACCCAATCAGCAGTGGTAGTCTCACAGCTGGGTCGCATGACTACCGCTGCTTTTTGGGTATGCAGCATTGTCCAACCAGGATCAGTAGTGCTCTGCGGCTCCAAAGTGTAACTATGTATTTAACTAATTTACAGGGGTATAACAGAGCATTGCATCATTGCTGTGGTATTCCAAACGCTACACGTGTAATCAAATTTCCTATTAACAAACTAAAGTATTTTGTCTTGACGCTGGAATGTCCTAATTCTTTTCCAATGATACAGCCTTTTAACAATTTCCTGTTGAAGTTATTTTAATTGTTTGGCTGCTAGAGAGCTTAAATAATTGCTACACAATGGGTTGCAATCCTCTCTGACCATCAAAAGGTTAACATAGGCACCGGTGAGTGAGAATTTTGTATTCCAAAATCTTTTATTTGCGGAGGTTACAAAAGACTGACTGTGGAAATACAGAATTTGGATAATAACTAATCACTTTCCTCACCGCGGGCTTCGGGGCAGCTGTGGTATTATTTCTATGACTTTGCATGCTTTATGTTTGCCTAAAACGGTAATTGAAACTGTCAGATAAATCTTAACAATTTAAGTATAAAATTACTAGATGACTCATAGATTGTTATTAAAAACACCAATTCAATGGTAACCGTCCAAACAAAACAGAAAGCACTCATTATAACCTTTCACAGATCAGAGTCAGACCCAACTATATATTCATCTATCTATCTATTTTTAAATCTATCTATCTACAGGTATCTATCTATCTATCTATCCATCTATCTAACATTCATCTACTTAAGTATATTTAAAGATTTTATTTCAGTTGTAAATGTTAGTACCTTATATTAAAACAAAAGCTTACAGGCTTGAATACAGTTATTGCTATTGCTATGGTAGCTACATTTAACAACTGCAATAACATAATAAAATAAAAATTTAGGATAAAAATGTAATGTGTATGGTACAATTAATATAAATTAATATAAATGATAAACTGGATATAATGAACAAAATGCCTGACACTTCAAATGATAACGATTACCCCGCTTTATATTTGCATATGGTCATCCACATAAAGAAACAGGGCAAAACTTCTGATGTCCCAGCACAAAATATAACATAGTAAAAAATGATTGTTGGAACTGGGACCCTTTTTATGAAGGCTTACAGATGTTTTGGGCACTATGTGGCAGCAGTTTATAGCAATATTATCAAAAAAACAGAGCAGCACAAATTTGGGTCTTAGAGGTCTATTTATCAAATGTCTGTCGGACCTGATCCGACAGTGCGGATGAAGTCCGGCAGACATCGCTGAATGCGGAGAGCAATACGCTCTCCGTATTCAGCATTGCATCAGCAGCTCTTGTGAGCTGCTGGTGCAACGCCGCCTCCTTCAGACTCGCGGCCAATCGGTCGCCAGCAGGGGGTGTCAATCAATCCGATCGTACCTGTCCGCCTCATCAGACCATTAGACCACTGCTCCATAACTTGCGTTACAACATGGGCCCTCAAGCTCCGTTCGGAGCTTGATAAATGGGCCTCATATTGTAAACTTGGAGCTTAATAATTTAAATAATTGCTATTTTTACCTTTATATTTACCATGTGATATCTAGACAATTGTGAGAACTTCCTCTTTCCAATGTTCACCTAGTTTCAAAGGTGTGTAATTTAGGGTTTTATTTCTTATATAGGGGTTCCTACTTCAGACATGTGTCCAAGCCCCCCTTGTGGACCTACATTTAGATAACACTGGATGAGATGTTGGTAGTTGGATATAGGTCCTGTTTGATTCATTTGCATTATGCTGTGCACTTGCTACTGGGCACAATTCTATAAAGCTCTCCACTCAAGCAAAATTTTCTAAAAAGATCCGACAATGGTATATGGTCCTTTACGGGATTCTCTAAAGGCAAATATTACCTTCATGGTTGTGTATCTCACTAAGGAACTTAAAGGGATACTAAAGCAAAATGTTTCCTTTAATGATTCATATGGAGCATGTCATTTTAAGCAACTTTTTAATTTACTCTTATTATCAATTTTATTTGTTCTCTTGCTATCTTTATATAAAAAGCAGGAATTTAAAGATTAGAAGCCGGCCCATTTTTGGTTCATAACCTGGGTTACGCTGGATTATTGGTGGCTATATGTAGCCACCAATGAGCAAGCGCTATCCAGGGGGCTGAACTTAAAATGGGCCGGCTCCTAAGCTTTACATTAATGCTTTTTAAATAAAGATAGCAAAAGAGCAAAGAAATATTGATAATAGGAATAAATTAGAAATTTAAAATTGCATGCTCTAACTGAATCGTGAAAGAAAAAAATTGGGTTTATTATCCTTTTAACTTTCATCTCTGTATGCAAAGGAGAGGTGCACAAATTACAGTATATTAGTCAGTAAAATTAGCAGTTTAAAAAACATAATTTATGCTTACTTGATAAATTAATTTTTTCATGGTGGTGAGAGTCCACTCTCCATTACTCCTGGGAATTACCTTTCCTGGCCACTAGAAGGAGGCATAGATTCCCAAACCTCAAGAGAGCTCTGTAAAAAAAAACACCTTTTTAAAACTGCCTTATCCTGATGCTAAATATAATAAGGAGGATCACAAGAAAGAATAGATCATTCAGATACTTTTCTAGCAGAAGAGATAGCCATATGGAACAAAACTTTCCAAGAAAGTGGCTTCAAATCCACTTGTTGCAAAGGCTCAAATGGGTTTGACTGCAAAACCTTTAACACTAAAATAAAATTCCAGCAAGGAGAAATTGGCTTGATCAGAGGCTTAATCCGTTCCAAAGCCTTAATAAAATCACTAATTTCAGTAAGATTAGCAATCTTCTTTTGAAACAAAACTAAAAGAGCAGACATTTGCCCTTTCAAAAAAACTGACAGATAGGCCCTTATCCAAACCATCCTCTAAGAAATGCAAAATTCTACAAGTTATAAAAGAATGCGAGGGAAAGCCATGATCCATACAGCAAGAAATAAAAGCCTTCCAGACCTTATGATAAATCTTCCTTGTCTCAGGTTTATAAGCCTTGATCAAAGTCTCAAACACAGAATCTCAGCAAACTCAATGCTTAAGAACTAACCGTTCAATCTCCATGCCACCAAGCTTACATATTTGAGATCCAGATGGAAAAACAGAACATGAGACAAGGTCTGGTCATAAAGGAAAGGGCCCAGGAGGGCAACCGAACATCTAAAAAAGATCTGGAGCAATTAGGATTAGTGAGAAGTTCTCTAGCCTTATCTTAGAAATCACTCTCGGAAGAAGAACTAAAGTAGGATAAGCAAGCTGGAATGACAAACAAGCTTTATAGAGCACCCACAAACTCCACTTAATGGTCCCTGGAGCTAACAAATTATCTGGGAAGATTGATATTAGACCAAGAAGCCATCAAATACGTATCTGGGAGACACCAAAACCCACAATCTGATTGAACACATCCCCTGGATACAAAGACTAATGACTGAGAAAGTCTGCTTCCCAATTGTTTACTCTTGGAATATGAACTGCAGAAATCAGACAGAAATTTGCTTCCGGCCATGAGAGAATTTGAGACACTTCCCCCATGGTTAGGGAACTGTGGTTCCCCCTGATGATTGATATAGGCCACTGCTGTGACATTGTCTGATTGGAAACAGAAATAAGACTCATTTTTCAATAGAGGCCAAGAGGCCCATTTATCAAGCTCTGTATGGAGCTTTTGGGCCCGTATTTCTGGCGAATCTTCAGACTCGCCAGAAACAGCAGTTATGAAGCCCTGAGCAGGCAGACCGGAATCACCACAATTCAATCCGATCGAGTACGATCGGGTTGGTTGACATCCCCCTGCTGGCGGCCCATTGGCCGCAAGTCTGCAGGGGGTGGAGTTGCACCAGCAGCTCACAAGAGCTGCTGGTGCAATGCTGAATATGGAGAGCGTATTGCTCTCCGCATTCAGCGAGGTCTTGCGGACCTGACCCGCACTGTTGTATCAGGTCCACAAGACCTTTAATAAATAGGCCTCTATGTCTGAAGAGCTCTTAAAATAGCACCAAGTTCTAGAAAATGTATTGGCAACCTCACCTACCCAGGAGCCTAAACCCCTTGTACTCTCAAAGACCCCAAAACAGCTCCCCAACCTGAAAGACTTGCATTTGTAATGATCACAGTCCTGGTTGGATGAGCAAAAGAAGCCCCCTGAATAATGAACCGATGATTCAGCCACCAAGTCAGGGAATGACTTGTTCTGTGATCTAGCTTGATAAATAGGCACATAAGATGTTGATGCTAGTAAAAAGTTGGATAAGATTTGTTGCCATTATGTTGATGCTAAAAATACATTTAAAATTAAAACAATAGAATGATGATGTCATCTAATAACCCCCCCCCCCACTATAAATACACCTCATTGAAAACAGTGGGAAGGTGACTCTGACAGGTTGTTCTAGAGCATCTAAAGAAAAGGAGTTTGCTTGCAGAGAAGTAATTTTGAGTGGTGTGTAAACAATTGTTATTGAAAACAAGCTTAATTAATTCAATTTAACTCTGTGTGTGTATAATGGATTTTAAATAAATTTCATTTTTTATTACTTCTGTAAGCTAATTTTACAGTTATGTTGAAATAATAAAAAAATATTTTAAAACAATATTCTCTCTCTTAAATCCATTTCTTATTTTATTATAAATATATATTGTACTCAGAAACTTTCTTTATAAGATATGAGACCTATTTCACTGGTATAATATTAAAGGTCAGTGCTTAGAAATAATTTTACAACATAACTGTGCTTTAAGACCTTATGAGTGAAAAAGGTGTGAACCACTACACCGTATCACTGATGAAGCATGCACAGCTGAAGAGGTCTCATGTGAAATTGAGCAAATGGAATTGCATTTGAAGCTGCAATTATAAGACCCAGCACTTCCTAGAGCAACAGAAGGAAAAGAGAGAGAGACTATAGGCTCAGACAGGCTGACCCCAGTTTTAGCCTTCGCTGATCTGTTAGAGACAGACTCTTGGAGACTGAATCTATTTAAAAACCCAGAAAACTAACCCTTGTCTGAGGAACCAAAGAACTCTTTGGAAAATTGATCTTCCAAACATGCTGTTGTGTTGGTGTGAGATTCTGCTAAATGAAGAGATGGAGCTTGAAAGAAGATACCGTCCAGGCAAGGAAACACTACAATACCCTGAGATCTGATCACAGACATTAGGGAACCCAGAAACTTTGAGAGAATTCTGGGAGCTGTAGCCAGACCAAATGGTAGAGGAACAAACTGAAAATGCTTGTCTAGAAAGGCACACCTCAGAGACTGGTAATGTTTCTTGTGAATTGGAACATGAAGATAAGTATCCTTTAAATCTATTCTGGACAAACACTGACCTTGATGAATATAAGGTAGAATAGTCTGAATAGTTTCCATTTTGAAAGTAGGAATTCTGACAAATTTGTTTAGTGCTTATAGATCCAGAACTTGTCTGAAAATTCCTTCCTTCCTTGGAACAATGACGAGATTTGAATAAAATCCAATGCCCAGTTCCTGCAAAGGAACTGGAAAAGTCACTATCATAGATTCTAGATCCAAAACTGACTGAAAAAAAAGCTTGTGGCTTGTTTAGGTCTGATCCAATTAACACTAGGCCTCCAGGCTGGGCCGGAGGAGCTTTACTTCTGAGTGGAGGAGTCAACTTTCTGTTCCTTGTTCACCAACAGACACTTATCTACTAGTAAACAACCAGTAGAACGCAGAACCAGTACTAAAACAAATCTGCTGAGGTTATGGAATAGGAGTATATTGTAGATCCATATGTGGAGGCAAAAGACAAGTTCCTATGACCACTATGGAATTTCAGTGACAACATTTCCCATGAGTTAAAAAAGAGTGCTACTTACCATACCCAATATACATCCCTCTGATAAACACTTTACTTTAAAGAGGAAAACAGGTCACAACATAAACCGCCTCTCACTGAAGAATCATATGCACAACTTCATTCTTCACCTTCCTAAAGTGGAGGCAAAGACAAGACTAGTTTCTGGTAAGGTGGAATGGGTTTTATAGAGCTATTGGAGTTTGGAATCTTTGCCTCCTCCTAGTGGTCAGGAAAGGTAATTCCCAGGAGCAATGGATTGTGGACTCTCACCACCTATATGAAAGAAAGTTTATTAAAAGTTCATAATCAAAGAACCAATTAAAAAAAAAATTGACTTAATACATTTCTTATTTAAAGTATGTACCAAAAAAAATTATATTTATCTTATACATAAAAAATCTATTAAATGTATCATATAGTTTCAAAATACAAAGTTAAAATTGTACGGAAAAGAACACAATTTAAAGAGTTTTTTTATTTTTCTGTTGTAAAATGAGTCTCACAGCCTTGGTGAGTGGACTAAACAGGGGAGATACTTGGGTGTTTCTGAAGTTTTCTCATGGGTCTCATAGAATTTTCTAAGCATGTTACACCTGAAGATCTCACTGTTTTAGCTTGCCAAATGAAAGCTGGTAGATTTGTATCAAAATATGTAATCCATGGATAGAAGAAGATATGTGTGTTAAACTAGAGGTGAATTGAAGGTAAAATACACTGAAAACAGCATCATTTGATTTGTATGCACTTCAGAACAAAAATGTTATCAGTACCAGGTGCTTCCAGTGACATTCACTCTCCAGTGCAAGATTTAGAATTCCAGAGAGCTTAATTTCTCTGTGAGAAGCAGCGGCCACTTGCTAGAGAATTGAGAAGTGAGGGCTGCCCATGTTAGGGTTGGCATGATATTTCACTTTATCCCAACAGATTGTAGCTAATAGAGTCCTTGGTCAAAAGTGGCTGAGGCCACTGTAGTAGTACTACTTTCAGCAGACCATGGTAACCTTTCTCAACATCACTGCCTTATAAACAGAAAATAAAAGTTGTTTTTATATTATCCAAGCATGTTAGCAGTGTGCTTGCCTGGTAAAACATGTGAGATTATGCTATTTAGTGAGGTTAATCTTAACTTTATTCAGTATGGTGCTTGCTAGAAAAGTGGACCAGGGTGGCTAAAATCTAGATTCAGGATGACATATGGGTGAGTCAATGCACTTTAGTATTGTGTAAAACATTTTTTTTTCTATTCAAATTCCTTTTCCAGTAAGTAAGTAATGTCTTTATTTAGTACTACATACTGACACAAATATTTTTAAACTTAAAAGAAACAAACTAGAATTAATAAATGTGAACAAAATTATTTCTGTGGTGTCCAAATTTAAGCGTCACTCCCAATTTGTTCATCAAACTAGCACTGCAGCTGTTCTATATAATTGCAATAATTGCTTTAGAATTCACAATCTAAACAGCTATAAAATCTAAATGTAGAAAGCTTTCTCACTCATTAACCATATGGTTTATTAAATGAATATGTAATCACAAATCCTTACTGCACTATTATAGAGCTGATGATTTTTGAATATATAAATTTATCTTTTTTTATTTTTAACACAATCTCTCACTTCTTGTTTGTTTCAAATTACAACATTTAGAGGCAGATTACATATGATGAATTGATAACACAAGGCACAATAGTTATCAATAGTATTTGTCTTATTAATAATACATCACTTGACAAAGCTTTAAAAATAAAAAATAAATTATAACCAGAGTACAATATTACTTTTTTTTGTGTTAGTAAATATAGCGCCAGATTACAATAGGTGCCCTAATTAACGCTTTCGATTAAGCCTAAATTTCGCTAGAAGTAATCTTTTTGTGCATGTCAAATGCCTGTGTATTACAAGTTGAAAGTAAAAAGTTTGCGCACAAGCACCTGACGCACTCTAGCCAAAGGACTTTGCGATATCCCGACCACGTTAATGTATTTTCTCCATAGAAGTCAAAGGAGCTCAGCAAAAAAAACTAACACCTATCACTCACGTGCTAACCCGACAGAAGTTATTCATGTTTCACATTCCAATGTTCTTCGCATACAGAACAATGTAATTTTTATTGAAATATATATTTCTGTATATATCTGTATATAACTATATATCTATTTATATATACCTAGATGTGTATTTTGCATGAACAGTATCAGATATATATAGAAATATATATTTAACAATAAAAAGTACTTTCTATGTGGAATATAGAACATAGGAATGTAAAATATGTGTAACGCAATTCACAATTTAGGTCTAAATTGCTAACCTCAATGCACATTATTCAAATATTAAATAGAAAATATTTAAAAATTATTTTGAATTTTTTTACAGTATGTAAAAACCTATATTACCCCTATAGTAATATCTATGCATTCATTATGATATTGCCATACTAACCGTTATAACAAGAGGTTGAATGCTCTGTGTAAATCATAGTACTCGCTTTATATTTGTTTCAGTCTGACTGCACATAATTACTATGGTGGTAATACTCATTTTCAACCTTGTGGGGTCAACCAATGATAGTGGTGCCAGGTGTTTTGATATTTAGTCATTTCTTAGTTGGTTCCTATTGTAGGTGTTTTTTACTGCTGTATTATAATAGTGTATGTGCATTTGTGTACACTAATTGATGCAAAATAGTCGTTTTCACTATTAAAACTGTACAATAATTAAACATGTTTTATAAAAATGAATTCCCTGCCTTGTTAAGAAAACATATTTGCTTTTCATTCTTTCTAAATAGTTTTTATATTATCTCTTGTTAAGGGTCTGCACCATTTATAAAATAAAATAACTATAGTATTTTTTGTAGAAGAAAAAAAAAAATCATATTTAAAGGGACAGTCTAGTCAAAATTAAACTTTCATGATTCAGATAGTGCATGTAATTTTTAACAACTTTCCAATTTACTTTTATCATCATATTTGCTTTATTCCATATGTATTCTTAGTTGAAAGCTAACCCTAGGTAGGCTCATATGCTAATGTCTTAGCCCTTGAAGGCCAACTCTTATCTGAATGCATTTGCCAGGTTTTCACTGCTAGAGAGTGTTAGTTCATGTTTGCATTATAGATAACATTGTTCTCATGCCATGGAGTTACTTATGAGAGAGCACTGACTAGCTAATATCCAAGTCTGTCAAAAATACTGAGATAAGGGGGCAGTCTGCAGAGGAGAAATTAGAAAGAAGCACCTGAAGGCACAGCTGTCCCGATCTCTTCTGATTTAACTCACAGATTATTATTTTTTTAACGTGATTATTGACATCGTGGTTTGCCACTGGAACTTGAGAGAACAGAACTGCTTGGTAGTACAGTAGGGCTATATTTTTAAGAAGATGGTGGCAAGTTTTAGGATGCTAAAAATTTAGTCAACAGAATTAAATAAGACTGCTTGCTAAACAAATTAAACACTACAAAGAACGAAATTCTAGCTTCAGTAATTATTTGACAAAGTCCATTAAATATGGGACTGTGGTATGTTAGATGCTGGAGAAGAATGACGAGGTCCACATGGATGTCGTTGAGAATTAGGCATAAATATTACATGATTAACAAATTCATTTATATTCCTAAATGACCTCCAGAAGATAAGATATGTCTCCACTGCATGGTGGTGTATTGTAAACCTTTGGAACATATGACTTAGAAGCTGTTATAAGAAGTTTCTTTAGTAGATTGTGTTTAGTTCATTCAACCCTTTGGGATGCAGATGACATTTATGAATCACTTATATGGGTTTTATGTATTTGTTTTCTGTAATGTATGCTGATGTCTAGGTTTATCATTCTTTCTGCTTTAGGTTTTGGTTCACGTCATATGTTCTGAGGTTTAGGTGTATCACGCTGTCTGCTTTACCATTCTTGGTGCTTTTTATGTTTGACAGACTATATAACTGAATTAAGCAAAAATAAAACCCAGGAAACCAAAAAGTGATTTTATCTTGTATTGTTTCACTGTAAAGTTTATTTTTATGATCCATCAAATAAGTCTTGTCCCCAAGGCATGCTTGATAGCAAGTAGCTCTTTACCTAGATAATACCTTGGTTCACCTCACTAATACTCTTCAGTCAGACCCTTTCTCCTGTGGGAAACAAACAGCATACCACTCCCCTTTTACTACTTTAAAAGTGGCTTCCCTTCCTGACACAATCTTTCTTAGTTCTGTCCATCACAGGAAGTCCCTTTAGTCATGAAGCTTCTAGACTTTGGGTCGGTGATGCTGATCCTCTGTGCAGGCTTCCATCTGCCCCATCTTGGTGAGTTGAAGCTTTCTGAGGTTCAGAGCTCCACAAAGTACTGGTATATACCCCAAGGGATAGTTTGTCTCATGTGTGCATATGAACATGAAGAATTCACTTTCAGTCATGCAGGATTTGCAAATATTTTCCAACTTCCATGTTAAATATGTAAGTGACTTGGTCTGGTCTGAAGAGGCAGAGACACAAGGGAAAATTATAGGAGCACCTTTGACTCAAGAAACACTAGAAATAATTTTGAATCACCCAATCAATATCATCAAGAGAATAGACATTCTAATAGAGATGATTTAGAACACAGCCATCCTTTTCAAAATCAATCCAATCGGGACAGACACAAAACACAATCTATAAACACTCCAAGACATCAAGATTGGTTTCACCCAAACAGATATTCACCTATCAGACCAAACAGCCCAAACAACTATTATGCACAACAGACAGACAGATCCAATCAAAAGAAAAGGGAGCGAACACCAGAACATCCAGGGGGGGGAGAGGAGGCAGGAGAAAGGCACAGACGAAGGAGACAGATGGAATAGGGGTATATAATATATCAACTAAAATAATTTCAGAACAAGAAAAACAAATTTTAGCTAAAGGCCTCAAATTTATTCCAACTCAAGGGGTAAATACCTTTCAAATGTTCATTGATGCACAAAAATGTATCCGAAACCTAACAGTGAAACGATTTTTTGCAAAAAAAGACACTATCAGCTACAATCCACCAGAACCTAGATCGAAATTTAAAAACCCATCCAAATTTTACCCAAGCCATTGCAAGGGGTCTAGTATAGATGTTTTTGGCAAACTCATTTTAAAAGATATAGAAAATATAAAAGAACAGCCGAAGTTCCATAATTTAACCAAAACAGAAACAGAAATTTTAAAATCACTTAATAAAAGGGAAGACATTGTCATTCAAGAAGCCGACAAGGGCGGAGGAGTAGTCTGCCGAGCGGACCGCACCGCTACTATAATAAAGTTATTAACCCCTACTCCTCCTCACTAACCGTATAATAAATAGTAATAACCCCTAATCTGCCCTCCCTAACATCGCCGACACCTAACTTCAATTATTAACCCCTAATCTGCCGACCGGAGCTCACCGCTATTCTAATAAATGTATTAACCCCTAAAGCTAAGTCTAACCCTAACACTAACACCCCCCCTAATTTAAATATAATTTTAATCTAACGAAATTAATTAACTCTTATTAAATAAATTATTCATATTTAAAGCTAAATACTTACCTGTAAAATAAATCCTAATATAGCTAAAATATAAATTATAATTACATTGTAGCTATTTTAGGATTAATATTTATTTTACAGGCAACTTTGTAATTATTTTAACCATGTACAATAGCTATAAAATAGTTAAGAACTATTTAATAGTTACCTAGTTAAAATAATTACAAAATTACCTGTAAAATAAATCCTAACCTAAGTTACAATTAAACCTAACACTATACTATCATTAAATTAATTAAATAAAATACCTACAATTACCTACAATTAAACCTAACACTACACTATCAATAAATAAATTAAATACAATTCCTACAAATAACTACAATGAAATAAACTAAAGTACAAAAAATAAAAAAGAACTAAGTTACAAAAAATAAAAAAATATTTACAAACATAAGAAAAATCAGCCAATCAGAATCAAGTTCAATCCGATTGGCTGATCCAATCAGCCAATCAGATTGAGCTCGCATTCTATTGGCTGATCGGAACAGCCAATAGAATGCGAGCTCAATCTGATTGGCTGATTGGATCAGCCAATCGGATTGAACTTGATTCTGATTGGCTGATTCCATCAGCCAATCAGAATATTCCTACCTTAATTCCGATTGGCTGATAGAATCCTATCAGCCAATCGGAATTCGAGGGACTCCATCTTGGATGACGTCATTTAAAGGAACCGTCATTCGTCGTTCAGTCGTCGGCCAGGATGGATGTTCCGCGTCGGAGGTCTTCAGGATCCTGCCGCTCCGCTCCGGATGGATGACCATAGAAGATCCCGCTTGGATGAAGACTTCAATCGGATGGAAGACCTCTTCTGCCCCGCTTGGATGAAGACTTCAGCCGGATCATGGACCTCTTCAGCCCCCCGCTTGGGCTTGGATCAGGACATCGGAGGAGCTCTTCTGGATCGATCGGTGAACCTGGTATGGTGAAGATAAGGTAGGAAGATCTTCAGGGGCTTAGTGTTAGGTTTATTTAAGGGGGGTTTGGGTTAGATTAGGGGTATGTGGGTGGTGGGTTGTAATGTTGGGGGGGGGGTATTGTATGTTTTTTTTTACAGGCAAAAGAGCTGAACTTCTTGGGGCATGCCCCGCAAAGGGCCATGTTCAGGGCTGGTAAGGTAAAAGAGCTTTGAACTTTAGTAATCTAGAATAGGGTAGGGCATTTTTTTATTTTGGGGGGCTTTGTTATTTTATTAGGGGGCTCAGAGTAGGTGTAATTAGTTTAAAATTGTTGTAATATTTTTCTTATGTTTGTAAATATTTTTTTATTTTTTGTAACTTAGTTCTTTTTTATTTTTTGTACTTTAGATAGTTTATTTCATTGTAGTTATTTGTAGGTATAAATTTAATTTATTTATTGATAGTGTAGTGTTAGGTTTAATTGTAGATAATTATAGGTATTTTATTTAATTAATTTATTGATAGTGTAGTGTTAGGTTTAATTGTAACTTAGGTTAGGATTTATTTTACAGGTAATTTCGTAATTATTTTAACTATTTTAGCTATTAAATAGTTCTTAACTATTTAATAGCTATTGTACCTGGTTAAAATAAATACAAAGTTACCTGTAAAATAAATATTAATCCTAAAATAGCTATAATATAATTATAATTTATATTGTAGCTATATTAGGATTTATTTTACAGGTAAGTATTTAGCTTTAAATAGGAATAATTTATTTAATAAGAGTTAATTAATTTCGTTAGATTAAAATTATATTTAACTTAGGGGGGTGTTAGTGTTAGGGTTAGACTTAGCTTTAGGGGTTAATACATTTATTAGAATAGCGGTGAGCTCCAGTCGGCAGATTAGGGGTTAATAATTGAAGTTAGGTGTCGGCGATGTTAGGGAGGGCAGATTAGGGGTTAATGCTATTTATTATAGGGTGAGTGAGGCGGATTAGGGGTTAATAACTTTATTATAGTAGCGCTCAGGTCCGGTCGGCAGATTAGGGGTTAATAAGTGTAGGCAGGGTTAATAAGTGTAGACGTTGTGGGGGGCAGATTAGGGGTTAATAAATATAATATAGGGGTCGGCGATGTTAGGGCAGCAGATTAGGGGTACATAGGGATAATGTAAGTAGCGGCGGTTTACGGAGCGGCAGATTAGGGGTTAATAATAATATGCAGGGGTCAGCGATAGCGGGGGCGGCAGATTAGGGGTTAATAAGTGTAAGGCTAGGGGTGTTTAGACTCGGGGTACATGTTAGAGTGTTAGATGCAGACGTAGGAAGTGTTTCCGCATAGCAAACAATGGGGCTGCGTTAGGAGCTGAACGCGGCTTTTTTGCAGGTGTTAGGTTTTTTTTCAGCTCAAACAGCCCCATTGTTTTCTATGGGGGAATCGTGCACGTTTTTGAGGCTGGCCACTTGCGTAAGCAACTCTGGTATCGAGAGTTGAAGCTGCGTTAAATATGCTCTACGCTCCTTTTTTGGAGCCTAACGCAGCCTTTATGTGGACTCTCAATACCAGAGTTATTTTTATGGTGCGGCCAGAAAAAAGTCGGCGTTAGCTACGCGGGTCCTTACCGACAAAACTCTAAATCTAGCCGTAAGTATATAATTAGTCTGCCACCAATCCATATTTTTTATTTTTATTTTTGTTTGTAATGCATTGCACATTGTAAATCCAACTTCCTGTCACACACAGGAAATTGGATACCATCATCTCTGTATATTTACCGGCTTGTGAACACAGCAATCATACACAGCTATTTGCTTTTATTGATTTTATATTGCTCTTGAAAAAGACTTGTTAAAAGTTGAAACGCGTTGAGCTCAAATAAATTTCTTTTTATCAAAGTTGGAAGACTGCTGATATCCTTCTTTGCTGAGACAAGCCGGATTCTCCTATTTATGGAGTAAGTTACTATTTTGTTTTTTCTTGATTTACTGAACACCTTTGGTCATTTTGAGTCTCCATTTGCTTGCAGACCTAATAACAGGTTCTGGAGAGATTCTGATACCATACCTTTTTCCCGGGGAATCACATTACTCTGGAGACACATTACACCGCAGCTGAACTCCCACTTCTTATGGAGTGAGTATACTGCACTTATATCAATTGGATTCTACACACACCTCAAGCCCTTTTTCTCTTTGTTATATAGAGAAATATCACTTTACAGACCAGCGCCGTCTGTCTGCCATTTTCCATTTGTTCAAAACAGTCATAGAGGAGAGACTGTAAGAAGGCTGCGGTCTTATCTAAAAGGAGAGTATCAGTTCTTGTTGTTATATTTAAGTGTTTTTTCCATCTAGCACTGTATATTGTATCTTTTGTATCTATATTTAAGATTGCATTCTTTTATGCTAATTGTAGTATGTACTTTTATGTAACACTGAGCCCAGTATGACCACTACCCTGAAGAAATGTATTATGTCCTTTAAACTGTCTGCTCAAAACATAATGGTAACAAATAATATTTAATTTACCCTATAAGCTGTCTGTGCTACTTAAGAAATAATTAAATACCATATTTTTTTAAAAAATGGGACATATAAGTTCTTTATTGCAACAGACTTTTAAGCCCAGATCAGCCTCTTTCTGTTTCAGATAATGTGTGCAGTTGCATGCTAACAGATTTTCAACATCCAAACAAATATTTTTGGGATCTATATGTAGATATCTATAGATTGGGATCTATAGATAGATTGGGATCTATATGTGCAGGCAAAAGGCGAAGGATGTGGCAAGTTCTCCTCATCCCAATGCAATAAGTTACAATAATTGTGTGATTGCCCATTGTTTTCATAGTAGCCTGATTATCCAACTTTAGAAATATTAAGGTAAGTCAATGTTAGTACAAGGTGCCATTTCAAGAAGTTCTGAACTAGAATTTAAAAATATGTCAAACCTTCCACCCTTTGTACATTTACCACTTCTTCCAGGAAAAAGAGATATTGAGATATAATGTTAAAAAACATAGACCATTTGCTGCCATTGAATGCAGTAGTTGCAGTGTCCCAACAAAGTTAAGATTTCCAGTGCCCCAGCAAACATAGAAGTTCCAGTGTCCCAGCAAATGTAGAAATTCCAGTACCCAGCAAAGATGGAAGTTCCAATGCCCCAGCAAAGTTATTTGTTCCCATGCCCCAAAGGTAGAAGTTCCAGTGTCCCAGTAAAATTAGTAGTTCCAATGCTCAGCAAAGGTAGAAGTAAGGTAGAAGTTCCAGTGCTCTAGCAACATTCTAGTGCCCAGCAATGGTAGTAGATCTTGAACCCAGCAAATGTATTAGTTTCAGTGCCCCAGCAAAAGTAGAAGTTCCAGTGCCTCAGCAAAGGTAGAAGTTCCAGTGTCCCAGCAAAGGTAAAAATTCCAGTGCCCAGCAAAGGCAAAAGTTCCAGTTTCCCAGCAATGGTAGTACTTCCAATGACAAGCAAAGGTAGAGGTTACAGGGCCTGTAGCAAAGTTAGAAATTCCAGTGCCCAGCAAAGGTAGAAGTTCCAGTGTGCCAGCAAAGGTAGAAGTTCCAGTGCCCAGCAAAGTGAGAATTTCTAGTGCCCCAGCAAAGGTAGACATTCCAGTGCCCCAGCAAAGGTAGTAGTTCCAGTTCCCAGCAAATTTAGAAGTTCTAGTATGCCAGCAAAGTTAGTAGCTCCAGTACTCCAGCAAAGGTAGCAGTTTTTAGTCTCTGATGAAGCGCCACTAGGGGGCGTGAAATGGGTCAGACTACCTACCTGTCCATGTCTGTCTAGGTTGTATTTTACTAATAAACCTACATTTTTTCAATTGGATCCGTTGTGCGGCCTCCCCTTTGTTTATGCGGTTGCTTGCATAGATGGAATTCTGAACACTGAGGGCTGTGGCACACATTTTTTGTTGGCGGGTGACGTCATCAATCCTCAACACCGCTAGTTCCTGGGTCACCGCTGACCGTTGCGGCTGCATTCTCACCTTACTACATAGCAGTTTCAGTGCCCAGCAAAGGTAGAAGTTCCAGTGCCAGAAAAGGTAGAAATTACAGTGCCCAAAAAAGGTAAAAGTTCCAGTGCCCCAGAAAAGGTAGAAGTTCCAGTGCCTAGCAAAAGTAGAAGTACCAGTACCCCAGCAAAGGTAGAAGTTCCAGTGCCCAGAAGAAGGTAGAATTTCAGTGCCCCAGCAAAGGTAGAAGTTCCAGTGCCCCAGCAAAGGTAGAAGTACCAGTACCCCAGCAAAGGTAGAAGTTCCAGTGCCCAGAAGAAGGTAGAATTTCAGTGCCCAGCAAAGGTAGAAGTTCCAGTGCCCAAGGAAAGGTAGAAGTTCTAGTGCCCCAGAAATGGTAGAAGTTCCAGTGCCCCAGCAAAGGTAGAAGGTCCTGTGCCCAGCAAAGGTAGACGTTCCAGTGCCCTGCAAAGGTAGAAGTTCCAGTGCCCTGCAAAGGTAAAAGTTCCAGTGCCCTGCAAAGGTAAAAGTTCCAGTGCCCAACAAAGGTAGATGTTCCAGTGTGCAGCAAAGGTAGAATTTCCAGTGCCCAGCAAATGTAGAAGTTCCAATGACCAGTAAAGGTAGAAGTTCCAGTGCCCAGTATTTTTTCATTTCTTAAACCTCAGCTTTTGTTGAAAAGAAAATTAAAGATGGATCTGTTTTTAACTGTCATGAAGTGAATCACTTTCACTGCTTTTCTGTTTTTATAGAACAAATGACCACCTCTTCCAAGTATTTTCAATTTGTGGCTTTCATTTGGCATTTTCTTTACTCAAGTAACATTATCAATGTAAAACATAAAGAGGAACATTCCTGCTGAAGTTAGTTTGTCTCAAACAACATCTTGATTGGTAGTTTCAGAGTCACAATCTCAGCAGTGGTGTTCCCTTTACAGATTTCACTTGGATTCAGAAAAAACAGCAACCAGCAGGCTGCCGTGGACAATATATATACAAAGAAGATGGTATCCAGAGAGATACTTTTTGCTCTCAATCATCCTGTATGTGAGAGCAATAAAACTGGAACTACATTTTAAAAATAGCAGTAAAATAAAATATACACTGCATACAGATAAATTGAATAGGAAGTGGTTATCTCCCTGTAAGAAAGGTGTTGCCTGTGCTTGGTTCAATATCTCCTGTATTGTATCTCAGCTTTTGTTAACAACAGCAGCGCAGACTTCATAGGGCTCAAATAAAGAAACTCCCCCCCCCCCCCTAATTCTCTCAAGCATCCTCAAAAGGAAGGGATTAACAATAACGCATTATCGCCAGAGATGGATGTGGGTACTTAAAGGGACAGTCAACACCAGAATTTTTGTTGTTTTAAAAGATAGATAATCCCTTAATTACCAATTCACCAGTTTTGCATAAGCAACACAGTTTGAATAATACACATTACCTCTGTAATTACCTTGTATCTAAGCCTCAGCAGACTGCCCCCTTATTTCAGTTCTTTTGACAGACTTGCAGTTTAGCCAGAGCTGTCTCCATGGTAAATTCACGTGCATAAGCTCAATGTTATCTATAAGAAACACGTGAACTAATGCCCGCTAGTGGTGAAAAACTATCAAAATGCATTTAGATTAGAGGCGGCCTTCAAGGTCAAAGAAATTAGCATATGAACCTCCTAGGTTTAGATTTCAACTAAGAATACCAAGAGAACAAAGCAAAATTGGTGATAAAAGTAAAGTGGAAAGTTATTTAAAATTGCATGCCCTATTTGAAACATGAAAGTTTTTTTTGGACTTGACTGTTCCTTTAATTATCTTTCACCCATACTACTTTTACTCTATGGGGCCAATTTATTATATAGTTGGCGGACATGATTCACTGTAGCGATGCGCTGTAAGCATTTATCATTGCAATGCCGCCCCCTGCACATTCACGGCCAATCGGCCAGTAGCAGGTGGTGTAAAAATCCTCCCGATCGTATCCGATTGGGATGATTGCAGAGGTCCAACCGCTGCTTCTTAACTCCTGATTCTGGTGAGCTGGAAAGGTTCACCCGGAATAAGCAGCGCACGCTGCTTAATAAATCGGCCCCAAAGAGTTACCACAGTATTTCCATAATAAATAAGCATAACTAAGATAACTTAATGTAATAACAATCGGCTAGATTACGAGTTTTGCGTTATGAGGGGTACGGTGCTAACTTGCAAGTTATTGTCACCGCTCACTTCCCTACAGCGCTGGTATTACAGTTTTTCATAAACCCGGCGTTAACAGGCAAAAAGTGAGCGTAGAGCAAAATTCAATACCAGCGCTGCTTAAGGCAGCGGTGAGCTGGTTTTACGTGCTCGTGCACGATTTCCCCATAGACATCAATGGTGAGAGCCGGCTGAAAAAAAACCTAACACCTGCAATAAAGCAGCGTAAAGCTCAGTAACGCAGCTCCATTGATTCATATGGGGAAACACATTTTATGTTTAAACCTAACACCCTAACATGAACCCCAAGTTTAAACACCCCTAATCTTACACTTATTAACCCCTAATCTGCCGCCCCCGACATCGCCGACACCTACATTATAATTACTAACCCCTAATCTGCCGTTCCGGACATCGCTGCCACTATAATAAACATATTAACCCCTAAACCGCCGCACTCCCGCCTCGCAAACACTAGTTAAATATTATGAACCTCTAATCTGCTGTCCCTAACATCGCTGCAACCTACATTACAGTTATTAACCCCTAACCTGCTGTCCCCAACGTCGCCGCCACAATACTAAAGTTATTAACCCCTAAACCTAAGTCTAACCCTAACACCCCCTAACTTAAATATAATTAAAATAAATCTAAATAAAAATTACTATTATTACCTAAATTATTCCTATTTAAAACTAAATACTTACCTGTAACATAAACCCTAAGCTAGCTACAATATAACTAATAGTTACATTGTATCTAGCTTAGGGTTTATTTTTATTTTACAGGCAATTTTGTATTTATTTGAACTAGGTAGAATAGTTACTAAATAGTTATTAACTATTTACTAACTACCTAGCTACAATAAATACAAATTTACCTGTAAAATAAAACCTAACCTGAGTTACACTAACACCTAACACTACAATTAAATACATTACCTAAATTAAATACAATGACCTAAATTACAAAAAACAAACAAAAACTAAATTAGACAAAATAAAAAAAGACATTATCAGATATTTAAAGTAATTACACCTAATCTAATAGCCCTATCAAAATAAAATAAGCCCCCCAAAATAAAAACCCCAAGCCTAAACTAAACTACCAATAGCCCTTAAAATTGCCTTTTGCGGGGCATTGCCCCAAAGAAATAAGCTCTTTTACCTGTAAAAAAAATACAAACACCCCCAACAGTAAAACCAACCACCCACACAACCAACCCCCCAAATAAAATCCTAACTAAAAAAAAACTAAGCTCCCCATTGCCCTGAAAAGGGCGTTTGTATGGGCGTTGCCCTTAAAAGGGCATTTAGCTCTTTTTCAGTGCCCAAACCCTAACCTAAAAATAAACCCACCCAATAACCCTTAAAAAAACCTAACACTAACCCCCGAAGATCCACTTACACTTTTGAAGACAGGACATCCATCCTCAATGAAGCTGGGAGAAGTCTTCATCCAAGCGGCAAGAAGTCCTCAACGAAGCCGGGAGAAGTCTTCATCCAATCCGGCAGAAGTGGTCCTCCAGACGGGCAGAAGTCTTCATCCAGACGGCATCTTCTATCTTCATCCTTCCGACACGGAGTGGCTCCATCTTCAAGACATCCGGCGCGGAGCATCCTCTTCTTTCCACGGCTAATGACGAATGAAGGTTCCTTTAAGTGACGTCATCCAAGATGGGGTCCCTTGAATTTTGATTGGCTGATAGAATTCTATCAGTCAATCAGAATTAAAGGTGAAAAAATCCTATTGGCTGATGCAATCAGCGGCATTGCAATGATAAATGCTGACAGTGCATCGCTACAGTGAATGATCCAATCAGCCAATAGGATTGAGCTAGCATTCTATTGGCTGATTGGAACAGCCAATAGAATGCGAGCTCAATCCTATTGACTGATTGCATCAGCCAATAGGATTTTTTCACCTTTAATTCCGATTGGCTGATAGAATTCTATCAGCCAATCGGAATTCAATTGGATGACGTCATTTAAAGGAACCTTCATTCGTCGTTAGCCGTGGAAAGAAGAGGATGCTCCGCGCCGGATGTCGGAATTGGATGACGTCATTTAAAGGAACCTTCATTCGTCGTTAGCCGTGAAAAGAAGCGGATGCTCCGCGCCGGATGTCTTGAAGATGGACCACTTCTGACGGATTGGATGAAGACTTCTCCCGGCTTCATTGAGGACTTCTTGCCGCTCGAATGAAGACTTCTCCCGGCTTAGTTTTTTTTTAGTTAGGATTTTATTTGGGGGGTTGGTTGTGTGGGTGGTGGGTTTTACTGTTGGGGGGTGTTTGTATTTTTTTTTTACAGGTAAAAGAGCTGATTTCTTTGGGGCAATGCCCCGCAAAAGGCCCTTTTAAGGGCTATTGGTAGTTTAGTTTAGGCTAGGGTTTTTTTTTTATTTTGGGGGCGCTTATTTTATTTTGATAGCGCTATTTCTGCGCTATTAGATTAGGTGTAATTAGTTTAAATATCTAATAATGTCTTTTGTTATTTTGTGTAATTTAATGTTTGTTTTTTTTGTAATTTAGGTAATTTTATTTTATTTAGGTAATTTATTTAATTGTAGTGTAAGGTTAGGTATTAGTGTATCTCAGTTAGGTTTTATTTTGCAGGTAAATTTGAATTTATTTTAGCTAGGTAGTTAGTAAATAGTTAATAACTATTTAATAACTATTCTACCTAGGTAAAATAAATACAAACTTGCCTGTAAAATAAAAATAAACCCTAAGCTAGATACAATGTAACTATTAGTTATATTGTAGCTAGCTTAGGGTTTATTTTATAGGTAAGTATTTAGTTTTAAATAGGAATAATTTAGGTAATGATAGTAATTTTTATTTAGATTTATTTTAATTAGATTAAGTTAGTGGGTGTAAGGGTTAGGGTTAGACTTAGGTTTAGGGGTTAATAAATTTAGTATAGTGGCGGCGACGTTGGGGACAGCAGATTAGGGGTTAATAACTGTAATGTAGGTTGCGGCGATGTTAGGGACAGCAGATTAGTGGTTAATGATATTTAACTAGTGTTTGCGATGCGGGAGTGCTGCGGTTTAGGGGTTAATATGTTTATTCTAGTGTCAGCGATGTCGGGAGCAGCAGATTAGGGGTTAATAATTTTATTTTAGTGTTTGCGATGCGGCAGGGCCTCGGTTTAGGGTTTAATAGGTAGTTTATGGGTGTTAGTGTACTTTGTAACACTTTAGTTATGAGTTTTATGCTACAGCTCTGTAACATAAAACTCATAACTACTGACTTTAGAATGCATTACGAATCTTGCGGGATAGACTGTACCGCTCACATTTTGGCCTCCCAGAAAAAGCTTGTAATATCGGCGCTATGGAAGTCCCATTGAAAAAAGACTTAATTTTACGGTACAGCCAAAAAAGTGTGCAGTGCCCCTAAACCTGCAAGGCTCGTAATACCAGCGGTAGTGAAAAAGCAGTGCTATGAGCCTTAACGCTGCTTTTCTACTCATACCGCAAAACTCGTAATCTAGCCGAATGTTTTTTGTGACATTTATTGAAAATAAATCTTATTTACAAGCCAGTTACTGAACTTATGCCCTTGGTGCTTTCGATTGGTGTTTTAGTGGTTGTCCCAATAAAGCACTACACACTAATGTATAACTAACAATTGTGTTAGTATAAATAACAAAAACTGTGGATTTCTGCTTTCTCCTCTGTCAGACAAGAATTCGCTAAGAGTAATAACTCCCAAGAAGATAATAATCAAATGCAAATTACTTTTTTCATGTAGGTGTACATGCAACCCTCACCCGTGATTGGCTTAATAGTAATTAATTTACATTTGTCAAGACTCCTATGTTAACATGTTTTTAATTTTTTATTTCTATTACAGCATTTAAAATATTTTATTTTAATTTCTATAGTCATATTTTATATATTTGTTAAATATACTGTATGTGTGTTTCACATTTCCACATTTTGTAATGTAAATTGTAAAGGGAATTCTTTACCTTTACACCTGGTAGGCAACCTGATAGTCAACAAATTTATTAAATTAACATTAGTTTCCAGCAAGCCAAAATTCATTAATGGGCTCAATGGAAACTGGTCCAAATGTATAATTTGTTTGCTCTCATTGATTTCAATTGGAACAAAAAAAAGCACCTTTTACTGTTGTAACATGGCTTATTTAAAACAAAAATCCAACAACTTTGATAATTGCTGCATGGTGTAATAAGTAAAGCTGAATATATTATCTGTTCAATCACCATGCAACAGCTGTACTATAATTATATAGCGATTGGTCACTGACATAACATTAAATGAACTGGCAAAAAGTTAACGTAAGATGTAATTTCATCATATAAAATTATCCACATGATAAGATAAAAACTTTAGTTCTGCAACATACTAGCAAATTATATAAATATGTAGTGCTTCAATATGGCCATTCCATAACTAAGCTATGCATTTCTTGAATTATCTATAATATTTGTCTAACAACATAGTACAGGGGTGCAGAACCAAGTGTCCAATGTGTCTCATTAGACATTTGGTGGCACTCCAACTTTTGGGCTACCTTTTATTTTATATATATATATATATTTTTTTTTTATTGGCAAACAAGGAGGTACTTTGGTGCACTATCTTGAGGAAAAAATTTTTTTGTCAGCCTCACAGTCATAAAAGACAAAAATAAAATACAAAACACTTTATCAACAAATGCGTTTGACAACATATAATAAACACCTTTCCTGTAGTTATACCAGATATAAAACAAAATCAGAAGGGTAGTAATCTCAATCCCCATACTCATCAAAATTGAGATTCCATATGTACCTATTGTTAAGATTTTTGCTATTTAAACTGGAAGGAAAAAACAAAAACAAAAAAACCCCCTTATGTATAGAAATAAATAATCTATTATAATCTCTCCTCTTCTATCCCCGCCTCTCCTAAATTACTCTCTTACCTAAAACATATTTTTCCATATCTCTGGATACCAGGAGGTTGTGAGAATTATAGACCTACATTCTATAGAGTGTCTCATGGGGTGGAGAATCTGCGACTGAAATTCTATAGGAAAAGACATCATCACCTTATCCCATTTGTTAAAGAATTTTCTATCTTTGTTTTCAGCAATACCCGAAGCATCATATTGTTCTACAGCTATTCGAAACCTAATCTCTTTTAAAAACAAAGAGAAGCATGGACTATGTTTATCCTTCCAGGATTTGAGAATTAATTGTCTAGAGATTAGTATAGCTGTATTAATTAAGTCTCTATTCTGATTACTTAATTCATTACACAAAAAAAAGGTATTTATTAAATGTAAGTTTGAAAGATAAAAATCTGTTTAGCCAGAAACCAATTTGAGCCCACAATTTTTGGATCTTAGAGCATTGCCAAAAGAAATGTATTAGATCCGCTTCCCATGTGTTACATCTGGAGCAAGGAGTTTGTTTACTAGTATTCCATTTTGATCTCATAAGCGGAGTGATATAGGCTCTATTCATTTATAATTTCTTCCAGGTTATTGAAGATGTGTACTGATTTATTCTAATAAAACAGCCTTTGAAATCTTCAAATTGAAGATTTTCTATATCAGCTGCCCACTTGAAGTAAAGTTTTCTTATCTCTTTTTTACCCTGATTTGAAATAAAAATCCTATATAGGTGAGATGTAGAATGGAAACCCGCTTGGTACAGCTTGATTGCTGTGTCCATAACTCCCCAGGAACAGCTCTCTTTATCAAGAAACTTCTTTGTTAGGTGAAAATGTCTCACTTGCAGATAAGCAAAAAAATCTTTGTTATCTTAACCAAATTCTTGGACCACATGTTCATATAATTTGATAGAGTTTTTTGAAATAACCCTAAATTGACTTAAGAATTTAATGCCCTTCTGGGTCCATTTTTTAAAGACCCTTGAGTCAATCCCAGGTAAAAACTCAGAATGTCCTTGAAGCGGGTAAAGATTAGAAATTGAATTGTCTATATTCAAGCCTTTACATATTCTATTCCATGCCTTAATTATATTATAAATAGTAAATTTAGGGATATTAATCCTTACATTTTCTATTTTAGGGGTATGTAGTAGCGCTCTAAGTGAGAAAGGAAAAGACAGACTCTCTTCAACTTGGTAACTAGATATATAGGGGCCTATTTATCATATGTCTGTTGGACCTGATCCGACACTGCAGATCAGGTCCAACAGACATTGCAGGAATGCGGAGAGCAATACGCTCTCCGTATTCAGCATTGCACCAGCAGCTCTTGTGAGCTGCTGGTGCAATGCCGCCCCCTGCAGACTCGCGGCCAATCGGCCGCCAACAGGGGGTGTCAATCAACCCGATCGTACTCGATCGGGTTGATTTCCGGTGATTCCTGTCCGCCTCATCAGAGCAGGCGGACAGGGTTATGGAGCAGCGGTCTTTAGACCACTGCTCCATAACTTGTGTTTCTGGCGAGTCTGAAGACTCGCCAGAAACACGGGCCCACAAGCTCCTTATGGAGCTTGATAAATGGGCCCCATAGTCTGTGCCGGCTAGCCAATCTAACGCAATTTTCGCCATACTGGATCAATTATAAATTATAATATCTGGAAGTGCCAGCCCTCCATCCTCTTTATATTGGCAAAGCATGTGGATAGAAATATGAGGTTTCCATTTGCCCTAGAAAAAGCTAGAGCAATTAGAATAAAACTTTCTTATATCCTTATTATATATAAAGACCGGCAAATTCTGTATGAAAAAAAAAATCTTGGGGAATAATATAATCTTAATCAGACTTATTTTTGCATAGAGAGATAGAGGGAGTTTTTACCAAGCCGTAGTGAGGAAAAAATGTTGGTCCATAGTTTTGGATAATTCAAGTCATACCAATGTTTGGGTTTTTTAGAGAGGACTATCCCAAGTTCCCTATTGCTAAGGAGAAATAATTTTCTGTAAAGTTATCTTTGTGCTTAATAATCCATAGAATTTCTGATTTTTTAGCGTTAACTTTATATCCTGAAAAGGAACTATAGATCCTCAAAATATCTAATAGCTTTAGTATTGATTCCTTTGTGTTACTCATATAAAGTAAAATATAATCTGCGTATAGGTATAAAACAAACTCTCTATCCCCAATTACGACACCCTCTAACTTATCTCTGCAAAGGACTGCTAGGGGTTCTAAAGAAATATTCAATAAAAGGTACGAAAGTGGGCAACCTTGTCTTGTCCCTTTTTGAAGTGAGATTTTAGGTGAATTGTTTCCATTAATAATTAAGGAGGAGGCAGGGTTTTTATATATCAATTTAATGAAATTGGAAAAGTGGCCAGTCAGTCCAAATTTTTCAAGAGAGGTAAACAGGTGGTTCCAAGAAATTGAGTCAAATGCCTTTTCGGCATCTAGAGTAATCAAAGCAAAATCCGCTACTTTATGTAATTTAGGATTTTGTGTGTAAAATTTGGCCCAATGATATTCAATCAATGTTAATACTGTTCTAATATTTTTCATTGATGTTCTTCCCTGCATAAAGCCCATTTGGTCTGAGTGTATAAGGGAACCTAATATTTTTTGAGACAGTTGGCTATAATAGAGGCTAATAATTTATAATCACAATTGAGCAGTGAAATTGGGTGGTAGGAATCCATTGATTCAGGGTCTTTATCTTTTTTTTAAATTAAAACTATATTGGATAATGTAAAAAGATTGGATGACATGCCATTTTGCCTATAATATTTATTAAATAAAGAAGCAAAAACTGGAGTAATTTGCTCTACTAAGATCTTATAGAAATCAGAAGGGATCTGATCTGGCCCTGGTGCTTTCAGATTAGCAGCATTTTTTATTGCCTGTATAATATCCTCCTGTTGTATTTCTTTATTTAATTCAAGTAACTGATCTGCTGAAATCTTTGGCAGGTTTAACATCCCCCAGAAATTTTCCTTATTAACTTTGCATATGTTCTCCTTAGAATATATCTCCTTAAAATACTTAAAAAATTGATAGTCAACCAAATACCATCTATTCTGATTGCTTCAATGAAATTCTTTTTCTTTCTACTCTTTACCATATTAACCAAGAATTTTGCTGATTTGGGGCCATGTTTATTAAAAACTAGTTTATTTTTAATCTCTGATTGGACCAGTTGTTGATTGAGAAAAGTTTCCCTTTCGAGTTTAGCGTTTTGATATTCCTTCCAATTATTCTTGCTTTGATGCTCTATATATGTTGCATATTTATTTTTAAGTTGGTTAGCCAGTTGCAATTCTCTCACTTTCCACTGTTTTTTTTTTTTTTTTTTCACACAAGCAGGCCCATTTATCAAGCTCCGTATGGAGCTTGAAGGGCCGTGTTTCTGGCGAGTCTTCAGACTCGCCAGAAACACAAGTTATGAAGCAGCAGTCTAAAGACCGCTGCTTCATAACCCTGTCCGCCTGCTCTGAGCAGGCGGACAGGAATCGCCGCAAATCAACCCGATTGAATACGATCGGGTTGATTGACAACTCCCTGCTGGCGGCTGATTGGCCGCGAGTCAGCAGGGGGCGGCGTTGCACCAGCAGCTCTTGTGAGCTGCTGGTGCAATGTTAAATGCGGAGAGCGTATTGCTCTCCGCATTTAGAGAGGTCTTGCGGACCTGATCCGCAGTGTCGGATCAGGTCCGCAAGCCCTTTGATAAATGGGCTCCCAGGTATGCTTTTATCTCTCCTCTAAGAACTGCCTTGGCAGTTTTCCAAAATATCTCTATTTATGATAAATACTCCTGATTAAAATGTTTAAACTCGGTCCATTTCTCAGATAACCAGTTCTTAAACCTAATATCGTTCAGAAGAAATGTTGGAAAAAAAATCTCCCGGGATCTCTTACACCTTGCTAAATTTTAATTAAAAGTGTAATGACTGCATGATCCGAGATCAAGACCTCCTTAATATCGGTCTCAGAGCATGACAGATTATCTCCAGTCAGAAACATATCAATCCTTGAGAGTGTACAATGGGATTTGGATTCACAAGTAAACAGTTTAGCATCTGTATTCTGTAGACGCCAAATATCTTTAAGTTTAAGTTTTTTAATAAAATTTTGAAAACATTTTGCTTCTCTGTTATATCTATTAATATATTTTTATGTAGTCTATCCAAAATGGGCTGAAATGTTAGCTAAAATAAGATTGATGTCTACATATTGCAAAAGTTTCATATATAATGTGTCCCAGAAATCTAACTGGAAAACAATAGGAGCATAGATATTACAAAAAACAAAGCGTGTTCCCTGAATTAAAACCTCTAATTTTAGGAATCTGCCATTCTTATGAATATCTTTCAATAGTATTTGATATTCTACTTTTTTTGTTAAAAAGAGATGCAACTCCTCTCTTCCTCTTACATGCAGGGGTAGCAATCACCTCCCCAATCCAACCAAACTTAAGTTTTTCTATTTCAACTAGATTAACATGAGTCTCCTGTATTAATGCTATATCCAAAGCAAACTGCTTCGAATGGCTGACAATTCTTTTCCTTTTGATTGGGGAGGTGATACTCCCCACATTCCAAGAGATTAAATTAACAGATTCCTTCATCCCTTAGCGAAGAGAGGGGAGAAGAAGCGGGAGAAGGAAAAAAAAAAGGGGCAAATGTCTATAAAAACAACAAACCAGACAATCCATCTACTCTATCCTATATAACTTAAGAATATGAGAGATTTTTATTCCTCTGACTCTCTTTTTATTATATTTCTTTACTTTCATTTTATTATCTACTGTGAGACTGGAACTCTGTAATCTAAGCTTACTAAAAAATCTCTGGCTTCCTGAGGGTTCTGAATAACTATCATTTTGGCATCATGCCATATTCTGAGTTTAGCAGGATAAATTAGGGATACTTGTATCCCCCGCTTTATGAGTTGGGTACAAAACGGGCCATCTCTTTCCTTCTATTTAAGGTGTCTGCTGAATAGTCTTGGAAAATTAATATACAATGACCATTAATTGAAAAGGGGTTTGTTTTGCGATAAATATTTAAGATTTGCACTTTATCCTGGAAATTCAGGCATTTCAAGATTACTGGTCTTTTATAATTATCTATATCTCCCTGGAGATGGGAATCTTATCCATTGGCAGGCCTAAGGCTTGTGGAAGGGTATGTGAGGTAAAATAGAGTAGGTCATTATATTCTACAGATTCTGTAAGGCCAACATTTTTGAGATTATTCCTACATGATCTGTTTCCAGATCTTCTAACTTTTTTGCAGATATTGAAGCTTTTCTCCCTGTTCTTTTACAGTTTCTTGCTGAATATTGTTGGTGTCTTCAAGATCTAAGACTCTACACTCTACTTCAGAGATTCTTGATGCAAATTGTTTTACCTCATTTGAGAGAATAGATATTTATCTTTTAATACCATTGAATTTACGGAAAACAATTTCTGAGATTTGTTTCACTAAACTGTTTGTATCAATATGCAAGGTAGACTGAAGACTAGGATCACTAGTTCCCTCCATAGTTAACCTCTAAACTGTTGCATTCTTTTCTTTCTCTTTGCTTGGGAGGCATTGTGATTTAAATTAGTTTAAGCTGATAAATTTATCCATAAACCTAATAACGTTTCTCAATAAGAGAGCAGTAGAACCAGCAAAAACAAAGTGTAGGTGTGTATAACTCAAAAAAGTGAAATACAATCAAGTGGTTGCAAAAAAGAGTTGAGGAGAGGTTAAGAGAACCTAATCCTCAGGAAGACTACAAGAACAGCACTCCGTGGGTTAAGTGTTCAGATAAATGGATTATAATATTGCACGTGTGCATTAGGATCATAAGTGCTTATTGGGGGACCAAACAGACATTTTAGCAATAAAGGGGGAGGTGTGCAAATTAAAATATACCTTTTATTATACATAAATTACAAAATAAACTGGAAACACATTATTAAAAACACTCTTAGGTTTATTCTCCTGATGCATGTAGTTTAATCACAGATAATAGTCATGTAAAAAGTGTGCTTGGTCCAACATAATAAATATTGGTTGATATATATTGATATTATGATATATTTGTATCCAAA
The DNA here is from genome assembly GCF_027579735.1 of Bombina bombina. NCBI lineage: Eukaryota > Metazoa > Chordata > Amphibia > Anura > Bombinatoridae > Bombina > Bombina bombina. The sequence continues at coordinate 65,962,145 of NC_069502.1, read as the reverse complement.
ACCTGTTTTATTACATGTGTTAGACTGGTTATGGGTAAATTAATTCCCTAAAATGACCTTGCTCAAATAATCATATAGTATATGAAAGAGGCTGTGATTACCAGGTCATGGATGTTATTTCACTGGGGGTTAATTGTATGCGAAGCTATTGTGAATAATAAGCATATCATTGCTCTTAATAATCCAACTCACAAATTCGCTATATTCTGAGAAACTAAATTTGCGATTTATAGGTATTAAATATCAACTTGTAGTTGTCGTAATCGATTACAAATAAAAATGTGTCAAGTACTTTTCCTTAATCGCAACAGATAATGAATTATTGGGTTGCTACATTAGTGCAAAGACTGCTAAGTAACTAAAACTGCACTATGCAGGCTAATAAATCAACGTGTATTGTTATATATTAGCAGTAGTACCCCAGTTGCTTTAAAGTATACTCAGATATGCAGAGAGGCTGCGAGCCCTTATATTAATTCAGGTTGATTGCGACAGTGTCATGCACGTTTAAATACACTCATTCGTCACACATGATCACACTTCATCACAAATGTTGGTACACTAGGGGTTAATTCTATACGAAGCTATTGTGAATATTAAGCATGTCGTTGCTCTTTATGGTTCCACTCACAGGTACCCTTTATTCTAAGAAACTTGTTTGCGATTAGCAGGTAATATATATCTACTCGTTGTTGCCGAAATCCGCAACAAAAATAAAAAGTATCAAGTGCTTTTCCTTGATCGCAACAAATAATAAGTTATTGGGTTAATACCTGAGTACAGAGATTGCTAAATAACTGAGCCAGCAATGTGAAAGTTGATAAGCCAACATGTATTGTGATATAGCGGTGGTGCATCAGTTAATTTAAAGTATACTCAGATGTGCAGAGACTTTGCAAGTCCTTGTATTTATTCAGGTTGTTTGTGACCGTGTCATACACGTTTGAATACACACCTGAATTTCTATAAACAATGTAGCTTATGGTATAATCATTAATTTAGCTTATGGTATAATCATGTAAAACACAGGAGATCCAGGACTCCTCACCAGTACCCTAACTACCCTGACATGTTTCGCCTAAACGGCTTTATCAAAGGGAATTACACGCGCCGCGTCCATGGCGGCTTTTTATAGCTTGTTGGATACGCCCACTAGACTGCATCGTATTCCAGCAGCCAATCCGGATGCTCTCTTATGCATCTGGTTATTGTGACTGATTTATTTCATAATTATTGTTACAAATAACATACACAGTGATTGCGGGTGCTATGTTATTGTAAAATTTGGCCGTCCTATTTGGAACAGCGTTTGTAATTTATTATATTAGAGAGGAGAGGCGCAGTTGAAGCAGATTACAGATTTGTTTGCAATACGATCACTGAATACATAAATACTGAAAAAACATCTGGTCTGTATTGTTTTCCTCTTCAGTTTTCAAATTATGCTAAATGAATGTGACAGTTGTAATATGTTGTTAGAAAATAGAGTTTGATGTAATTTTTCTTATTGAATAGTGATCTCGAAATTCATATTTTTATTACTTATCTATGTTTATTGTACATACCCCATGAATACCATCTTAAGGTAGATAAACCTATTAGAGGTCTATATTTATTGCTCATCTGAAATAGATAACATCTTCGTATACATCCAATGTGAAAGAAATGGATAGTGAGACATCATAAAACTAAAAATAAATAACTTGAAAAAATAATAATAAATGAAAAATAAAAAATAAAAATACATATAAAAAGTGACATTAAGGTTAATACTTCACAAAAGAGGTGCTGGGTGTTCTATGTGAATACTTTGTGATTGCTATATCACACAGTTAATTATAACTAGTAATGGGATATTATTATCAAACCTTATCATATTAACTTGTGCATTTGTGTTGTGTTGTATTGAAATACTGTCTATACTAATAATAAGTGGCCTCTAGGGAATTTAACATTTCCCTGGCTAATAATAAAATATAAAAATACTCTAATACTAATTACCCTGAGTAAGGGAAAAATTGTGTAAGTGAAAAAGCTGTGTAGGAGAAAAAACTAGAAAGCCTAAGAGGGACCTGAGTATAAATCCTCTAGGTCTAGTGTGATAAAATTCAAAAATACCTAAGTGTTATTAACAAATGTGTCACACTGATGGGATCTGGTATGAAGTTTGAGATCTTATCATTTAACCCCAACCTTAGGTTCTATTTATTAAATGAAATGAGAAAAATTATTTTGTTCATTTAAGCCATGGGGATGAACTGTATTAAGTAGAAAGATCCATCTGCTTTCTGCTTTTAATAAGGATTTTTCTAAATCTCCTCCTCTTATCCCTAATTTAATTTTCTGAATACCGAAGCATTTTACATCACACTGTTTTGAGTTGTGTTTGTTGTAAAAATGTCGGGCTACTGAGGTAAGTTGTTTGCCTGCTTTGAGGTCTTTAGGGGCATTTTTGATATTTCTCAGATGTTCTTGTAGCCGTACACGTATTTTTCTGGTCGTCATGCCAAAGTAGATTTTTTTGCATTTGCATTGTAGTGCATAGACGACTCCCTCTGTCTGGCAGTTGATATGGGCATTAATTGGGTGACATTTGTTAAATCTATCATTTATTTGGTGTAATTTTACCATGAAATTGCACGTACTGCAGGTACCACATTTGAAGGAACCATGTGAGAATGCACTGATTGTTTTAGGGCCTTCAAAATGGCTGGTGCTTTAAATTGCGTGTTCTCCTGTACCCTGTTTGTAATTTGTCTCTCAACATGTTTGCCAGTACAAGGTCTGATTTCAAGATGTGCCAATTATCTTGTAGGATTTTTGAAATATGTAAACTTGCTGGGTTGTACGTTGTAATGAATCTTATTTGTTCTTGATTTGTTTTCTGTTGTTTCTTTAGGAGGTCTTGTCTCTTGCTGGATCTAGCTCTATATTTGGCTCTTTTAATAGCTCTTTTACTGTAGTCCCTTGCCAGAAGTTTTTTCTGTTAATTTGTTCGCTCTTTGTGAATAATTGTCATCTGTAGAGCAGTTTCTTCTCATCCTTAAGAATTCTTCTGTTGGGAGGGCTTTAATGGTGTTTGGAGCATGTGCACTAGAGCTGTGGAGCATACTGTTGGTAGCCGTAGGTTTTCTGTAGACGTCTGTGGATAGACCCCCTTCTTCATTTCTACTGATATTTAGATCCAGAAAATGTATTGACTGTTGATTTGCTTCATGAGTCAATTTTATGTTCAAGTTATTGTTATTTAATTGAATAAGGAACTTATCCAGTTCAGGTTTGGTTCCTTCCCAGAGAAACAGCACATCATCAATGTACCGTATCCACAAGGGGATATGGTTCATGTATGTAGAATTAGCATCTGAGAAAACAAATTTATGCTCCCACCACCCAAGAAATAGATTAGCATAGGTGGGGGCGCATGCTGTCCCCATTGCAGTGCCCCTTGTTTGTAGGTAAAAGGAATTATTAAAAGTAAAGAAGTTGTGCTTCAATACAAAGTTTAATAATTGTAAGATAAAATCGTCATGAGCTGGATCTTCTTCTGACCCCATTGTAAGAAACCATTGTACTGCTTGTATTCCCAGATTGTGTTCGATACAGGTGTAAAGTGATTCCACGTCCGCTGTTACTAACCAAGTATCAGATGTAAGATGTATATTTTCTAATAAAATTAGAACATCTGTAGTATCTTGTACAAATGAAGAGATTTGTGGGAGATAATCTCTAAGTCTATAGTCTACATACTGACTTGCCTTTTCCGTTAGGCTATTGATGCCGGACACTATAGATCTTCCTGGGGGTGAGTTTTGTTTTTATGCGTTTTGGGGATTAAATAAAATGTAGCTACCCTTGGGTGTTCAACTTGAAGGAACTTGAATTCCTTAGCTGTAATTATATTGTCATTTCTGCTGTTTGAATGACATTATTGTATCTTTGAAGGAATTCTTGTGATGGACTATATCCTAACTCTTGGTAGCAGAACTGATCTCTAAGTTGTTTGTCTGTTTCAATACGATAGAGATTTAAAGGCCAAATCACAATGTTGCCCCCTTTGTCTGAATTGCGTATGATAACATCATGCCATTGTTGCATGTCTTTAAGTGCTTTTTATTCTTGAAAAGTGAGATTTCTCTCTTTGTTGGTATAAGTAAGTTGAAGTATTTTTTCACATACTACTTCGTTAAATACTTGTAGTTGAGAGCACTGATTCATTTTAGGCAGAAATGTAGATTTATTTTTAATTTTATCTCTCCATTTTTCTTTTTCTGATGTTGTCTGCGGACTGTCTGATATTGATTCATTCTCCTGTAAAAGACATTCTAAAATCGCAAGAGTATTATTCTCTTTGTCTGTTAATTGTAAGATAGAAAGCTCATCTGGGGTTTGAGATTTGTTACTGTAGAATCTCTTTAATGCAATTTTTCTAACAAATAATTCCTTCAAAGATACAATAATGTCATTCAAACAGCAGAAATGACAATATAATTACAGCTAAGGAATTCAAGTTCCTTCAAGTTGAACACCCAAGGGTAGCTACATTTTATTTAATCCCCAAAATCCATAAAAACAAATCTCACCCCCCAGGAAGACCTATAGTGTCTGGCATCAATAGCCTAACGGAAAAGGCAAGTAAGTATGTAGAATATAGACTTAGAGATTATCTCCCACAAATCTCTTCATTTGTACAAAATACTACAGATGTTCTAATTTTATTAGAAAATATACATCTTACATCTGATACTTGGTTAGTAACAGCGGACGTGGAATCACTTTACACCTGTATCGAACACAATCTGGGAATACAAGCAGTACAGTGGTTTCTTACAAAGGGGTCAGAAGAAGATCCAGCTCATGATGATTTAATCTACAATTATTAAACTTTGTATTGAAGCACAACTTCTTTACTTTTAATAATTCATTTTACCTACAAACAAGGGGCACTGCAATGGAGACAGCATGCGCCCCCACCTATGCTAATCTATTTCTTGGGTGGTGGGAGCATAAATTTGTTTTCTCAGATGCTAATTCTACATAGATGAACCATATCCCCTTGTGGATACGGTACATTGATGATGTGCTGTTTCTCTGGGAAGGAACCAAACCTGAACTGGATAAGTTCCTTATTCAATTAAATAACAATAACTTGAACATAAAATTGACTTTTGAAGCAAATCAACAGTCAAAAAATGTTCTAGATCTAAATATCAGTAGAAATGAAGAAAGGGGTCTATCCACAGAAGTCTACAGAAAACCTACGGCTACCAACAGTATGCTCCACAGCTCTAGTGCACATGCTCCAAACACCATTAAAGCCCTCCCGACAGGAGAATTCTTAAGGATAAGAAGAAACTGCTCTACAGATGACAATTATTCACAAAGAGCAAAAGAATTAACAGAAATACTTCTGGCAAGGGGCTACAGTAAAAGAGCTATTAAAAGAGCCGAATATAGAGATAGATCCAGCAAGAGACAAGACCTCCTAAAGAAACAACAGAAAACAAATCAAGAACAAATAAGATTCATTACAACGTACAACCCAGCAAGTTTACATATTTCGGAAATCCTACAAGATAATTGGCACATCTTGAAATCAGACCCTGTACTGGCAAACATGTTGGGAGACAAATTACAAACAGGGTACAGGAAAACACGCAATTTAAAGGACCTATTAAGCACCAGCCATTTTGAAAGCCCTAAAACAATCAGTGCATTCTCACATGGTTCCTTCAAATGTGGTACCTACAGTACGTGCAATTTCATGGTAAAATTACACCAAATAAATGATAGATTTAACAAATGTCACCCAATTAATGCCCATATCAACTGCCAGACAGAGGGAGTCGTCTATGCACTACAATGCAAATGCAAAAAAAATCTACGTTGGCATGACGACCAGAAAAATACGTGTACGGCTACAAGAACATCTGAGAAATATCAAAAATGCCCCTAAAGACCTCAAAGCAGAGAAACAACTTACCTCAGTAGCCCAACATTTTTACAACACAACTCAAAACAGTGTGATGTAAAATGCTTCTGTATTCAGAAAATTAAATTAGGGATAAGAGGAGGAGATTTAGAAAAATCCTTATTAAAAGCAGAAAGCAGATGGATCTTTCTACTTAATACAGTTCATCCCCATGGCTTAAATGAACAAAATAATTTTTCTCATTTCATTTAATAAATGGAACCTAAGGTTGGGGTTAAATGATAAGATCTCAAACTTCATACCAGATCCCATCAGTGTGACACATTTGTTAATAACACTTAGGTATTTTTGAATTTTATCACACTAGACCTAGAGGATTTATACTCAGGTCCCTCTTAGGCTTTCTAGTTTTTTCTCCTACACAGCTTTTTCACTTACACAAGTTTTCCCTTACTCAGGGTAATTAGTATTAGAGTATTTTTAAATTTTATTATTAGCCAGGGAAATGTTAAATTCCCTGGAGGCCACTTATTATTAGTATAGACAGTATTTCAATACAACACAACTCAAATGCACAAGTTAATATGATAAGGTTTGATAATAATATCCCATTACTAGTTATAATTAACTGTGTGATATAGCAATCACAAAGTATTCACATAGAACACCCAGCACCTCTTTTGTGAAGTATTAACCTTAATGTCACTTTTTATATGTATTTTTATTTTTCATTTATTATTATTTTTTTCAAGTTATTTATTTTTAGTTTTAGGATGTCTCACTATCCATTTCTTTCACATTGGATGTATACTAAGATGGTATCTATTTCAGATGAGCAATAAATATAGACCTCTAATAGGTTTATCTACCTTAAGATGGTATTCATGGGGTATGTACAATAAACATAGATAAGTAATAAGAATATGAATTTCGAGATCACTATTCAATAAGAAAAATTACATCAAACTCTATTTTCTAACAACATATTACAACTGTCACATTCATTTAGCAAAATTTGAAAACTGAAGAGGAAAACAATACAGACCAGATGTTTTTTCAGTATTTATGTATTCAGTGATCGTATTGCAAACAAATCTGTAATCTGCTTCAACCGCGCCTCTCCTCTCTAATATAATAAATTACAAACGCTGTTCCAAATAGGACGGCCAAATTTTACAATAACATAGCACCCGCAATCACTGTGTATGTTATTTGTAACAATAATTATGAAATAAATCAGTCACAATAACCGGATGGATAAGAGAGCATCCGGATTGGCTGCTGGAATATGATGCAGTCTAGTGGGCGTATCCAACAAACTATAAAAAGCCGCCATGGACGCGGCGCGCGTAATTCCCTTTGATAAAGCCGTTTAGGTGAAACATGTCAGGGTAGTTAGGGTACTGGTGAGGAGTCCTGGAGCTCATGTGTTTTAGATGGACTTAGGCTATTTCTCTGATGCAATTGACTTATTGATCGTAATATTAGAAGGCTGATGCAGCTAGTCCTGGCTGTATAGCTGTTACACTCCACAGTGTGCTTACGAGCATTTTACCATCAGCAGACATTGTGTTTCTAAACAAACCTGTTAAGGGATGGCATTTAACTTTGTTATTTAAAATATAATAGAGACAGGGTATGACATTATTTGTCTAAATGAGAGTAATATATGTAAATGTTACTTGTTTTAACCTTTGATTCAACTGGGGCTAAACTAATGATTATACCATAAGCTAAACTGATGATTATACCATAAGCTACATTGTTTATAGAAATTCAGGTGTGTATTCAAACGTGTATGACACGGTCGCAAGCAACCTGAATAAATACAAGGACTCGCAAAGTCTCTGCACATCTGAGTATACTTTAAATTAACTGATGCACCACTGCTATATCACAATACATGTTGGCTTATCAACTTTCACAATGCTTGTTCAGTTATTTAGCAGTCTCTGTACTCAGGTATTAAACCAAAAACTTATTATTTGTTATGATTAAGGAAAAGCACTTGATACTTTTATTTTTGTTGCGGATTTCGGCAACGAGTAGATATATATTACCTGCTAATCGCAAACAAGTTTCTTAGAATAAAGGGTACCTGTGAGTGGAACCATAAAGAGCAACGACATGCTTAATATTCACAATAGCTTTGTATAGGATTAACCCCTAGTGTACCAACATTTGTGATGAAGTGTGATCATGCATGACACGGTCGCAATCAACCTGAATTAATTTAAGGGCTCGCAGCCTCTCTGCATATCTGAGTATACTTTAAAGCAACTGGGGTACTACTGCTAATATATAACAATACACGTTGATTTATTAGCCTGCATAGTGCAGTTTTAGTTACTTAGCAGTCTTTGCACTAATGTAGCAACCCAGTAATTCATTATCTGTTGCGATTAAGGAAAAGTACTTGACACATTTCTATTTGTATTCGATTACGGCAACTACAAATTGATATTTAATACCTATAAATCGCAAATTTAGTCTCTCAGAATATAGCGAATTTGTGAGTTGAATTATTAAGAGCAACGATAAGCGTATTATTCACAATAGCTTCGCATACAATTAACCCCCCGTGAAATAACATCCATGACCTGGTAATCACAGCCTCTTTCATATACTATATGATTATTTGAGCAAGGTCATTTTAGGGAATTAATTTACCCATAACCAGTCTAACACATGTTGGATACAAATATGTCATAATATCAATATGTATCAACCAATATTTATTATGTTGGACCAAGCACACTTTTTACATGACTATTATCTGTGATGAAACTACATGCATCAGGAGAATAAACCTAAGAGTGTTTTTAATAATGTGTTTCCAGTTTATTTTGTAATTTGTGTATAATAAAAGTTATGTTTTATTTGCACACCTCCCCTTTTATTGCTAAAATGTCTGTTTAGTCCCCCAATAAGCACTTATGATCCTAATGCACACGTGCAATATTATAATCCATTTATCTGAACACTTAACCCACGGAATGCTGTTCTTGTAGTCTTCCTGAGGATTAGATTCTCTTAACCTCTCCTCAACTCTTTCTGCAATTTGTATCTACTACATAGCACGATATTCAATTCACTATCTTAGTAGTAGATTTTATTAGGATAGGAATATAAGGGTTAAAGTTATTTGTAGTGCCATTGGTTCTATACCTCTTTTACAAGCATTTTACAAGGCCATGATATATGCAGCCAGTGGCTGTGCAAGTCTCAAAGACACATAGCAAAACTCCACAGAGAGAAGTTCTTTTCTGAACAATCTCAGCCTAATTTGTCCATCATGTATTATTGCATAAAAGCAGTAGAGCAAATGCAACTATAATACAGTCCTGGTATGAGAATAGTTTTTACACCAAGTATTCTTCCAGAGATTTCCAGACTGAAGTTTGGTTCATCAGTCTCAAGCAGCATAAGAAACCAATAAACAGAGCAGCATTAGGCAGATAAAGCAAATTCTGCACAGTCTTAGAATGCTATCAAAGAGTCCCCCAATAAATGACTGTTATTATTATTATCGGTTATTTATAGAGCTCCAACAGATTCCGCAGCGCTATACTGTTATATGGGACAGGAGGTAGACAACACAGTAATAAGTAAGGAAGAACAGTACACTTATATGCGTGTTGTAAGGATGAGTCCTTAGTATGCCGTGAGGTGGTATAGATGGAATATTCACTTTCCCCCATCCAAATGTATCCACCGATTCCACAGATTCTGGTCTCAAGATCCCTGCTCACCAATTTCTGTTGCAGCTCCTATCCCTGAGGCGATTGGTATGGCGTGCGGTTTGTGGCCGTACTCATGCCGCTCAAACCTGACAAGGGGTCCTGGGAGCACAGGGAAAAGTTGATATTCCGGAACCAGTGGCTGTTGTTCCTTTTATCCTCTTGGCTTTTACCCCTCCAGCAATACCGGACGGTGTTGTGTCTAACCTCTGTCTCTGTGTTGCAAATGGGGTCTGGTGGTGGCCCTAGCCAGTGGACCTCCAGAGGCTTGTATTAGGCTTCCTTTTCTAGCCCACAGAAATTGGGCAGCGCCCGATAAGCAGCAGTCCGACTGACCGCTCTTAAAAATAGGCCTTGAGAGCAATGGCGAGTAGTGGCCATGATACCTGACCTCAATACAGCGACTCCACGCGTCAAACCAACTCTGCCCGCACCGGAAGCCCTCTGGGCTACCTTTAAACTTCTTGGTTTGATTAGCTGCAATTATAGAGTTTATTAAATGTTTTTTTCTTATCCATACTGTGTAAATCAGCAACTAAGCTAAATGATTTAGATAAAGCATACAATAGCTTTCCAATATACTTCTATTATAAAGATTTGCTTCATTCTCTTGGTATCTTTTTTTGAAAGAGCAGCAATGCACTACTTGGAGCTATCTGAACACTTATGGGGCCTAATGATAAAGATTCTCCTGCTTGAAGAGAAATTGTAGTGCAGACTTAATAGGGGCTAAACTTATTGAGGGCCTGATATTCAAAACCTCGCCACTCAGGCAAAATATTATAAGAATTCTCATTGGTATGGCGAGGCCCTTAAAAATGTTTTAGAATATACAGTTTTAACTTGATGCATGTTTATGTTGCTATGTAGTTCTTTATATGAAACAGAGACTCCTCCATTGCAATACAAGGTCGATAAAAATCCCAACGATTTTCTGTGATTTCCCTCCATGCCAACAAGGTTTTGAATATCAAGCCCTGAATGCTAAAAGAAAAATGGTGGAGCCCTCCAACACTGTGAGAGCTCTCACAAGATTCAAGACAGGCAAATACTATACTTCTCTAAGGCAGGGGTCGCCAACCTTTTGGACCTCAGGGACCACTAAACTCACAATTTTAAATCCCGTGGACCACTAAAATGATTTTTTTTTTTTAAAAGTTACAAACCTCTAATGGGTATATATATATATATATATATATATATATATATATATATATATATATATATATATATATATATTATATATACACACACACACACATACTGTACATAACTAGTATAACCATAGCTAAGTTTACATTATGTATATATTTACACTTCCACATGACAGATGAAGGGTTAGTGCCAACTTCTGAGCTGGAAACAGAGAGGCAGAAAGTGGGGGAAAAATAATGATGTTTAAAAGTACCACAAGACTTCCAAGTTACCTCCCCAGTTAGGAATTATTTAAAACTACTTATGATCATGGACAGGCATTGGAGTCATAAATTAAGTTTATATCAGAAAGCTCTCAATAAGGATGTGAGCTAACCACGACTGATGTTACTGGCAATTACTATAATACTGGTGGGACATGGCTAATCTAATGGATGGCTATAACTTGAATTCAGGTGGAATGGCTTTGTGCACGGGAAAATTATTAGAATGAAAAATAATTAATATTTAATTAAATATAAAGAAGATAGAAGGGAGGAAGACACATATTTATTTAAGTCCATCTGAAGGAATTAGGAAAACTACTACAAATAGACAGGTAAAGGGAAGAAAATAAATGAAATATGAGAAAACATTTTTTAAGATTTTCTTGTTTTATATACTTTAATTTCACTATTTCAAGCCAAGACTATAACAACCTCTGCTGGCTTTAGAATGGAAGCATCTTCCTCTGAACAGCCCGCCAGATGGGAGGAGTTAAAAATACAATCTAGCAGTACAACACAATGTGCGTAGGGAGATTGTAATTTAACTTCTCCTCCGTCGGTTTTCACTGATTTCCAGCCAGGGGGTGACACCATCAGAGGACATTAACTCCTGCTTGATGGTGTCAAGGACCACCAACATCTTCTCGTTGACCACCAGTGGTCCATAGACCAATGTTTGGCCACCGCTGCTCTAAGGGGTGTTCCCTGCATTTATGTATGTGAAGAAGATACAATCCCAGTGCAGTATAGCACTACATGTCACTTATACTTTGTGGTTTGTATTTTCTCTTACTTTACATTTCTGATTGAGTACTTTCAGTATTATTAAATTTAAGCTTTGCATGTTCGCTTTATATTTAAATATATTTAGATTTAGATCTAGCAGTGTTTTTTCTGTGTTTACATTACAATTTGTATTTGCTCTATTGTAAAATAAAAACAGGTTCAGGAAGTGGGAGGGACAGTGGAGTTCCAGGGCTGAATATGGGAGTTCCCAGGGCATGTCTGAAGCTTTCTCATAATTCTTGTGAAATGCTGCAAGCGTTTTAAACAAGCTGGTCTCACTGAATTATCTTATAGGTGAAATTTGCTCAAAATTCACAATACACTAACTTAACTGACAGAAAAGTAATATATACTAAACTAGTAGCAAAAACAAGTTAAATTGTGGTGAAAACATTTGTTTAATTTGTATTTAATGGATACTGAGACTTTATATCAGCACCAGGTGTTCTCCTGTTAACTTCTCTCTCCCCTGTGAAATTTTCTATCTCAGAGAGGCTCATCACTTTGCATGAAAGGCATCTCTCATCTCTCTGGGACTTCCAGCTTCCGCCCATTGTCTTATAGATTTTAGTGAGTTCAGCCCCTGTGAAGTCAGCACTATAATTTCTCTCCAAACTAGGAAATATTTGCTTACCGGCATTAGGGCCCATAGAAACAAATGAAGCTCTCTGGGAAACTGAAACTGTTAGTTGTTCAGTTTTAATTTAAATAGAAGAAATACAAAGTGCAATATAATTTGTAAAGGAAACACATACATATACAAAGTATGATCCTTATTTGATAATGCTTCACAGAAACAGTCGAAGCATAATCACAATTCTTAGAATCACAATCCTAAATACACTACTGTATATAAGATATAATACAAAACAGAAAGTGAAAAGTTTAAATGTAATAAAACTTATTCCAAAGTGTAAAGTAATATAAAACCCAATTCACAAAGCATAAAAGCAGCAGAACTGTCATGTCATGCAGTGTTATATTGCACTGGGCTTGTCTCTCCTTCACATCCAGAAATGAGGGGAACGCCCCTTTGGAGAAGTAAAGCAAAATTTGACTTTTTAGAATTTCTCTAGGGATCTTGCAGTTCGGGATGATCATTTTATATCTGAGCAGAGAGGTTTATATCATAAGGCCCTTGAGAGGTATATATGTGCAGTCCACAATCAGCATCTAGCTTCCACTAATGCATTGCTGCTCCTTAGCCTACCTAGGTATGATTTTCAACAAAAGATAATTAAAAGTGTATGCTTTATCTGAATCATGAAAGAAAAAAAATGTGTTTCATATCCCTTTAATTGTTAAGATATATTATGGATTTAAAAGTAAAATTAGTGTTAACTTTTTTAATACCCCAAGAGTAACATGGGAACTTAAATATACAGTATCTCACAAAAGTTTTTGTAAATATTTTATTATATCTTTTCATGTGACAACATTAAAGAAATGACACTTTGCTACAATGTAAAGTAGTGAGTGTACAGCCTGTATAACAGTGTAAATTTGCTGTCCCCTCAAAATAACTCCAACACACAGCCATTAATGTCTAAACCGTTGGCAACAAAAGTGAGTACACCCCTAAGTGGAAATAACTAAATTGGGCCCAAAGTGTCAATATTTTGTGTGGCCAACATTATTTTCCAGCACTGTCTTAACCCTCTTGGGCATGGAGTTCACCAGAGCTTCACAGGTTGCCACTATAGTCCTCTTCCACTCCTCCATGATGACATCACAGAGCTGGTGGATGTTAGAGACCTTGCGCTCCTCCACATTATGTTTGAGGATGCCCCAAAAATGGTCAATAGGGTTTAGGTCTGGAGACATGCTTGGCCAGTCCATCACCTTTACCCTCAGCTTCTTTAGCAAGGCAGTTGTCGTCTAAGAGGTGTGTTTGGGGTCGTTATCATGTTGGAATACTGCCCTGCGGCCCAGTCTCCGAAGGGAGGGGATCATGCTCTGCTTCAGTATGTAACAGTACATGTTGGCATTCATGGTTCCCTCAATAAACTGTAGCTCCCCAGTGCCGGCAGCACTCATGCAGGCCCAGACCATGACACTCCCACCACCATTCTTAACTGTAGGCAAGACACACTTGTCTTGACACAATCTGAACCAAATAAGTTTATCTTGGTCTTATCAGACCACAGGACATGGTTCCAGTAATCCATGTCTTTAGTCTGCTTGTCTTATGCAGACTGTTTGTGGGCTTTCTTGGGCATCATCTTTAGAATAGGCTTCCTTCTGGGATGACAGCCATGCAGACCAATTTGATGCAGTGTGCGGCGTATGGTCTGAGCACTGACAGGCTGACCCCTCACCCTTTCAACCTCTGCAGCAATGCTAGAAGCACTCATATGTCTATTTCCCAAAGACAACCTCTGGATAGGACGCTGAGCATGTGCACTCAACTTCTTTGATCGACCATGGCGAGGCCTGTTCTGAGTGGAACCTGTCCTGTGAAACCGCTGTATGGTCTTGCTCAGCGTGCTGCAGCTCAGTTTCAGGGTCTTGGCAATCTTCTTATAGCCTAGGCCATCTTTATGTAGAGCAACAATTCTTTTTTTCAGATCCTCAGAGAGTTCTTTGCCATGAGGTGCCATGTTGAACTTCCAGTGACCAGTATGAGAGAGAGTGAGAGCGATAACACCAAATTTAACACACCTGCTCCCCATTCACACCTGAGACCTTGTAACACTAACGAGTCACATGACACTGGGGAGGAAAAATTATTAATTGGGCCTAATTTGGACATTTCCACTTAGGAATGTACTCACGGTTTAGACATTTATGGCTGTGTGTTGAGTTATTTTGAAGGGGCAGCAGATTTACACTGTTATACAGGGTGTACACTCACTACTTTACATTGTAGCAAAGTGTCATTTCTTCAGTGTTGTCACATGAAAAGATCCTCAGAGAGTTCTTTGTCATGTTGAGCTTCCAGTGACCAGTATGAAAGAGTATGAGAGAGATAACACTAAATTTAACACACCTGCTCCCAATTCACACCTGAGACCTTGTAACACTAATGAGTAACATGACACAGGGGACAGCAAATTTACACTGTTATACAGGCTGTACACTCACTACTTTACATTGTAGCAAAGTATAATTTATACAGTGTTGTCACATGAAAAGATATATATATAAAAATCTATATATATATATAGGGTGACCATATTGCCACTTTAAAAAGGGACACATATGAAAAACACATATGTCACGGCTGTTTTCAGGGCTATTTAAATAAATGTTTTGCATAAGGACCCTGACATGTATTTTTCATATGGGTCCATTTTTAAAGCGGCAATATGGTCACTATATATATATACTAGTTTGAACACACACCCCTGATAGAGGGTACTACCACAATTCAGATATAAAACCAGTACATGTTCTCTTAATTTCCAAGCAAGTCAAACACTAACTGGAAAATGTTCCAAACATGATACTATTCTGCTAAGTGTTTAAAAAGTCTCTGGGAGGAAAAGCAGCTGTAAAAAAGGTTATTTTTCTAACATTAAAAACATGTTTTCTGTTAGCTTCTTATACCATAACCATAGTGAGGAAGGAGACCAAAGAACTGGCAACAATATTTTTGAATTAACTGGAGTCATTTGTCTTACTTAGTGATGACAGATTATTGGGTCTGAGGACAGTCCAGTTAACAAACACTATTTCTGTCCATATCACTGATTTTGGAAAAACACAAACTGTTTCCTGATATAAAGCTCTGCAGCTGGAACCACTGCCTAAAAGAATTAAAGAGCACAATAACATGTTATCCTTCTGGAATCAAATAAAAACATCAAATCAAAATGCACCTCTAACATAGACAGTTGCAGATTTTTGGTATTCCATTCTCTATATACATTTTTTTTATCAACTCTTTTGCTTTCATATCACAGTTTTTTGGGGGATTAATCATGTGTCAGCTATTGAATGCTGAAATAATTTATTGCTAATAACATATTTTTTTTCCTATGAATATTTTACTAAATAAAAATATAGATAGATAAATAGATAGATAAATTAGATCAACAGATTCAATAGATAGATAGATAAATGATAGATAGATAAATAGATCAATATATAGATTATAGATATATATATGATAGATATATGATAGATAACTAGATGATAGATAGATAGATAGATAGATGATAGATAGATAGATCAATAGATACAGTAGATATCTATTAGATTAGATAGACAGTTTCAAATAGATAGATGATAGATATAGATAGATAGATAGATAGATGATAGATAGATAGATAGATAGATAGATAGATGATAGATAGATAGATAGATAGATAGATAGATAGATAGATAGATGATAGATAGATGATAGATAGATAGATAGATAGATAGATAGATAGATCAATAGATACAGTAGATATATAATAGATTAGATAGACAGTTTCAAATAGATAGATGATATATATATATATATATATATATATATATATATATATATATATATATATAGATGATAGATAGATAGATAGATAGATAGATAGATAGATAGATAGATAGATAGATAGACAAATATACAAGTAAGAGGGGATGTCCTCACAGTTCTTTACATGACACACTGTAACTGATAGCTCACATTTCATAGCAGTGATATCAGATAACAAACAGTTGATAACACATTATTCTATACTTATTAACAAGATTTTAGCTTACTGGTGTAGCTCATTATGTAGAAATATTTCTTGTAGCCTCAACAGAAATTTTAAAGGGAATTCTTATCCTTCTCTTATACAACAGACAGGGAGCCTGTGCTGTTCTCTGCGATGGCCAATTGTAAATCGTCTCTCACTTTACAACTCTCAGTGGTTCTTCAGAGGGTAAGGAAGCCCAGATGTGGCAAACATAGACATTTTTTCCACTTTACTTGCTCCATTGATTTCTATCGGGAATACGTTAACGCGGTCATAATATTCTAACTCCAGCTTATTGCGCTCATCGGAAAACGTTTCACTTTCAACTTGTAATATGAGCGCTACTCAACCCACGCAAAAAGCTTACTTCTAGCGGAGTTAGCATGCTAGCATTAAATAGTGTTTAACATCCCTTTAATAATACTTACATTTGAATATCTTTGGGATGTGTTATCTACTTTATGTATGGCACCACACATACCACCTACTTTTAAAAGAATCTGGAGGCATTTGTACCTAACGCAATGTTTCACTCCCATAAAAACAGAAATATGAACATCCGAGCCTTGTAGATCATTCAGTGGCAATAGCAAGAGAATTGATTGCATCAAGTAAGCCAACTCCTGAAGCAGAACCAGTAAAAAAGTGCTACCCTGTCAAAAAAAAAGATTCATTGGAACAGACTGGCAACTTTTCAATGTGAATATTATCCTCCAGAGTATGCTGACGCAACTGAGTGAGGGCAACAGTTCAAGGTTTTTAGGAATAAGAAGTCTCAAAATTTCAATTGCTATAATATTCACTGGATATGAGGGAAAAATAAAAAATAATAATTAATAAAAAAAAAGAGAAAGGAAAAAAGAGGAAGGACAAAAGTAGACAAGTAGATAACAAAAGAGAAAAGGTAATAGGACTGACACATCAACAATGGTAAGACATGATTAAATAAATTCAAATAGCAAATGAGTTCAGGGGAGGAAAAGTGTAATAAGTCATCTTGTTCTCAGAACAACAGAGCACTTCCTGGTAGAATGCTAAGATGGCCGCCGACACTAGCTAGTTTCCTTCTCCATGATTACACTGGTGGGGCATATCCACAGTGGGACACTGACCTAAGAGGAATATTTTGAAAAATTAGTAGCACCTCTTTCACATGAGTGGGTCACATATGTAAACTGGACTACATCTTGGGGCTAGCCCCTCTGTCACTTCCACATAACACAGAAGGGTATAGAGGGGTATAAGGCATATATATCCTCCTCTTTCAAATGAGTTGTCTTTGCAGCTGCAGGGGATTAGCTGCAGGTGATTATCTTAAAGGGACAGTCTACTTGAAAAATGTTATTGCTTAGAAAGATAGATAATGCCTTTATTACCCATTCCCCAGTTTTGCATGACCAATACGATTATATAAATACACTTTCTTTCATGTAATTAACAAGAGTCCATGAGCTAGTGACGTATGGGATATACATTCCTACCAGGAGGGGCAAAGTTTCCCAAACCTTAAAATGCCTATAAATACACCCCTCACCACACCCACAAATCAGTTTTACAAACTTTGCCTCCAAGGGAGGTGGTGAAGTAAGTTTGTGCTAGATTCTACGTTGATATGCGCTCCGCAGCAAGTTGGAGCCCGGTTTTCCTCTCAGCGTGCAGTGAATGTCAGAGGGATGTGAGGAGAGTATTGCCTATTGAATGCAGTGATCTCCTTCTACGGGGTCTATTTCATAAGGTTCTCTGTTATCGGTCGTAGAGATTCATCTCTTACCTCCCTTTTCAGATCGACGATATACTCTTATATTTACCATTTCCTCTACTGATTCTCGTTTCAGTACTGGTTTGGCTTTCTACAAACATGTAGATGAGTGTCCTGGGGTAAGTAAGTCTTATTTTCTGTGACACTCTAAGCTATGGTTGGGCACTTTATTTATAAAGTTCTAAATATATGTATTCAAACATTTATTTGCCTTGACTCAGAATGTTCAACTTTCCTTATTTCCAGACAGTCAGTTTCATATTTGGGATTATGCTTTAATTATCATATTTTTTCTTACCTCAAAAATTTGACTTTTTCCCTGTGGGCTGTTAGGCTCGCGGGGGCTGAAAATGCTTCATTTTATTGCGTCATTTTTGGCGCGGACTTTTTTGGCGCAAAAATTCATTTCCGTTTCCGGCGTCATACGTGTCGCCGGAAGTTGCGTCATTTTTTGACGTTATTTTGCGCCAAAAATGTCGGCGTTCCGGATGTTGCGTCATTTTTGGCGCAAAAAAAGCATTTAGGCGCCTAATAATGTGGGCGTCTTTTTTGGCGCCAAAAAATATGGGCGTCGCTTTTGTCTCCACATTATTTCAGTCTCATTTTTCATTTGCTTCTGGTTGCTAGAAGCTTGATGTTTGGCATTTTTTTCCCATTCCTGAAACTGTCTTATAAGGAATTTGATCTATTTTGCTTTATATGTTGTTTTTTCTCTTACATATTGCAAGATGTCTCACGTTGCATCTGAGCCAGAAGATACTACAGGAAAACCTCTGCCTGCTGGATCTACCAAAGCTAAGTGTATCTGCTGTAAACTTTTGGTAGCTATTCCTCCAGCTGTTGTTTGTATTAAATGTCATGACAAACTTGTTAATGCAGATAATATTTCCTTTAGTGATGTACCATTGCCTGTTGCAGTTCCCTCAACATCTAAGGTGCAGAATGTTCCTGATAACATAAGAGATTTTGTTTCTGAATCCATAAAGAAGGCTTTGTCTGTTATTTCTCCTTCTAGTAAACGTAAAAAGTCTTTTAAATCTTCTCTTTCTACAGATGAATTTTTAAATGAACACCATCATTCTGATTCTTTGGACTCTTCTGGTTCAGAGGATTCTGTCTCAGAGATTGATGCTGATAAATCTTCATATTTATTTAAGATGGAATTTATTCGCTCTTTACTTAAGAAGTACTAATTGCTTTAGAAATAGAGGATTCTAGTCCTCTTGATACTAATTCTATACGTTTAGATAAGGTTTTTAAAGCTCCTGCGGTTATTCCAGAAGTCTTTCCTGTTCCTAATGCTATTTCTGCAGTAATTGCTAAGGAATGGGATAGATTGGGTAATTCATTTACTCCTTCTAAACGTTTTAAGCAATTATATCCTGTTCCGCCTGACAGGTTAGAATTTTGGGACAAAATCCCTAAAGTTGATGGGGCTATTTCTACCCTTGCTAAACGTACTACCATTCCTACATCAGATGGTACCTCGTTTAAGGATCCTTTAGATAGAAAAATTGAATCTTTTCTAAGAAAAGCTTATCTATGTTCAGGTAATCTTCTTAGACCTGCTATATCATTGGCTGATGTTGCTGCAGCTTCAACTTTTTGGTTGGAAACTCTAGCGCAACAAGTAACAAATCGTGATTCTCATGATATTATTATTCTTCTCCAGCATGCTAATAATTTCATCTGTGATGCCATTTTTGATATTATTAGAGTTGATGTTAGATTTATGTCTCTGGCTATCTTAGCCAGAAGAGCTTTATGGCTTAAGACTTGGAATGCTGATATGGCTTCTAAATCAACTCTACTTTCCATTTCTTTCCAGGGAAACAAATTATTTGGTTCTCAGTTGGATTCTATTATTTCAACTGTTACTGGTGGGAAAGGAACTTTTTTACCACAGGATAAAAAGTCTAAAGGTAAAAACAGGGCTAACAATCGTTTTCGATCCTTTCGTTTCAACAAAGAACAAAAGCCTGATCCTTCGTCCTCAGGAGCAGTTTCAGTTTGGAAACCATCTCCAGTCTGGAATAAATCCAAGCCTGCTAGAAAGGCAAAGCCTGCTTCTAAGTTCACATGAAGGTACGGCCCTCATTCCAGTTCCGCTGGTAGGGGGCAGGTTACGTTTTTTCAAAGAAATTTGGATCAATTCTGTTCACAATCTTTGGATTCAGAACATTGTTTCAGAAGGGTACAGAATTGGTTTCAAGATGAGACCTCCTGCAAAGAGATTTTTTCTTTCCCATGTCCCAGTAAATCCAGTGAAAGCTCAAGCATTTCTGAATTGTGTTTCAGATCTAGAGTTGGCTGGAGTAATTATGCCAGTTCCAGTTCCGGAACAGGGGATGGGGTTTTATTCAAATCTCTTCATTGTACCAAAGAAGGAGAATTCCTTCAGACCAGTTCTGGATCTAAAATTATTGAATCGCTATGTAAGGATACCAACGTTCAAGATGGTAACTGTAAGGACTATATTGCCTTTTGTTCAGCAAGGGAATTATATGTCCACAATAGATTTACAGGATGCATATCTGCATATTCCGATTCATCCAGATCATTATCAGTTCCTGAGATTCTCTTTTCTAGACAAGCATTACCAATTTGTGGCTCTACCGTTTGGCCTTGCTACAGCTCCAAGAATTTTCACAAAGATTCTCGGTGCCCTTCTGTCTGTAATCAGAGAACAGGGTATTGTGGTATTTCCTTATTTGGACGATATCTTGGTACTTGCTCCGTCTTTACATTTAGCAGAGTCTCATACGAATCGACTTGTGTTGTTTCTTCAAGATCATGGTTGGAGGATCAATTTACTAAAAAGTTCTTTGATTCCTCAAACAAGGGTAACCTTTCTGGGTTTCCAGATAGATTCAGTGTCCATGACTCTGTCTTTAACAGACAAGAGACGTCTAAAATTGATTACAGCTTGTCGAAACCTTCAGTCACAATCATTCCCTTCGGTAGCCTTATGCATGGAAATTCTAGGTCTTATGACTGCTGCATCGGACGCGATCCCCTTTGCTCGTTTTCACATGCGACCTCTTCAGCTCTGTATGCTGAACCAATGGTGCAGGGATTACACGAAGATATCTCAATTAATATCTTTAAAACCGATTGTTCGACACTCTCTAACGTGGTGGACAGATCACCATCGTTTAATTCAGGGGGCTTCTTTTGTTCTTCCGACCTGGACTGTAATTTCAACAGATGCAAGTCTCACAGGTTGGGGAGCTGTGTGGGGATCTCTGACGGCACAAGGAGTTTGGGAATCTCAGGAGGTGAGATTACCGATCAATATTTTGGAACTCCGTGCAATTTTCAGAGCTCTTCAGTTTTGGCCTCTTCTGAAGAGAGAATCGTTCATTTGTTTTCAGACAGACAATGTCACAACTGTGGCATACATCAATCATCAAGGAGGGACTCACAGTCCTCTGGCTATGAAAGAAGTATCTCGAATTTTGGTTTGGGCGGAATCCAGCTCCTGTCTAATCTCTGCGGTTCATATCCCAGGTGTAGACAATTGGGAAGCGGATTATCTCAGTCGCCAAACGTTGCATCCGGGCGAATGGTCTCTTCACCCAGAGGTATTTCTTCAGATTGTTCAATTGTGGGGGCTCCCAGAGATAGATCTGATGGCCTCTCATCTAAACAAGAAACTTCCCAGGTATCTGTCCAGATCCCGGGATCCTCAGGCGGAGGCAGTGGATGCATTATCACTTCCTTGGAAGTATCATCCTGCCTATATCTTTCCGCCTCTAGTTCTTCTTCCAAGAGTAATCTCCAAGATTCTGAGGGAATGCTCGTTTGTTCTGCTAATAGCTCCGGCATGGCCTCACAGGTTTTGGTATGCGGATCTTGTCCGGATGGCATCTTGCCAGCCATGGACTCTTCCGTTAAGACCAGACCTTCTGTCACAAGGTCCTTTTTTCCATCCGGATCTGAAATCCTTAAATTTAAAGGTATGGAGATTGAACGCTTGATTCTTGGTCATAGAGGTTTCTCTGACTCCGTGATTAATACTATGTTACAGGCTCGTAAATCTGTATCTCGAGAGATATATTATAGAGTCTGGAAGACTTATATTTCTTGGTGTCTTTCTCATCATTTTTCTTGGCATTCTTTTAGAATACCGAGAATTTTACAATTTCTTCAGGATGGTTTGGATAAGGGTTTGTCCGCAAGTTCTTTGAAAGGACAAATCTCTGCTCTTTCTGTTCTTTTTCACAGAAAGATTGCTATTCTTCCTGATATTCATTGTTTTGTACAAGCTTTGGTTCGTATAAAACCTGTCATTAAGTCAATTTCTCCTCCTTGGAGTTTGAATTTGGTTCTGGGAGCTCTTCAAGCTCCTCCGTTTGAACCTATGCATTCATTGGACATTAAATTACTTTCTTGGAAAGTTTTGTTCCTTTTGGCTATCTCTTCTGCTAGGAGAGTTTCTGAATTATCTGCTCTTTCATGTGAGTCTCCTTTTCTGATTTTTCATCAGGATAAGGCGGTGTTGCGAACTTCTTTTGAATTTTTACCTAAAGTTGTGAATTCCAACAACATTAGTAGAGAAATTGTGGTTCCTTCATTATGTCCTAATCCTAAGAATTCTAAGGAGAAATCATTGCATTCTTTGGATGTTGTTAGAGCTTTGAAATATTATGTTGAAGCTACGAAATCTTTCCGTAAGACTTCTAGTCTATTTGTTATCTTTTCCGGTTCTAGGAAAGGCCAGAAAGCTTCTGCCATTTCTTTGGCATCTTGGTTGAAATCTTTAATTCATCTTGCCTATGTTGAGTCGGGTAAAACTCCGCCTCAAAGAATTACAGCTCATTCTACTAGGTCAGTATCTACTTCCTGGGCGTTTAGGAATGAAGCTTCGGTTGACCAGATCTGCAAAGCAGCAACTTGGTCTTCTTTGCATACTTTTACTAAATTCTACCATTTTGATGTATTTTCTTCTTCTGAAGCAGTTTTTGGTAGAAAAGTTCTTCAGGCAGCGGTTTCAGTTTGAATCTTCTGCTTATGTTTTTTGTTAAACTTTATTTTGGGTGTGGATTATTTTCAGCAGGAATTGGCTGTCTTTATTTTATCCCTCCCTCTCTAGTGACTCTTGTGTGGAAAGATCCACATCTTGGGTAGTCATTATCCCATACGTCACTAGCTCATGGACTCTTGTTAATTACATGAAAGAAAACATAATTTATGTAAGAACTTACCTGATAAATTCATTTCTTTCATATTAACAAGAGTCCATGAGGCCCACCCTTTTTTGTGGTGGTTATGATTTTTTTGTATAAAGCACAATTATTCCAATTCCTTATTTTATATGCTTCGCACTTTTTCTTATCACCCCACTTCTTGGCTATTCGTTAAACTGATTTGTGGGTGTGGTGAGGGGTGTATTTATAGGCATTTTAAGGTTTGGGAAACTTTGCCCCTCCTGGTAGGAATGTATATCCCATACGTCACTAGCTCATGGACTCTTGTTAATATGAAAGAAATGAATTTATCAGGTAAGTTCTTACATAAATTATGTTTTTTACCTCTGTGATTACCTTGTATCTAAGCCTCTGCAGACTGCCTACTTATCACAGTTCTTTTGACAGACTTGCATTTTAGCCAATCAGTGCTGAGTCATAAATAACTCCACGGGAGTAAGCACAATGTTATCTTTATGGCACAAATTAACTAGCGTTGTCTAAGTGCGAAAACCGGTAAAAATTAGATAAGAGGTGGCCTTCAAGTGCTTAGAAATCAGCCTATGAGCCTACCTAGATTTAGCCTTCAACAAAAAATATCAAGAGAACAAAGGAAATTTGGTGCTAAAAGTAAATTGAAAGGTGTTTAAAATTGCATGCCCTATGTAAATCATAAAAACTTAATTTTGACTTGACTGTCCCTTTAACAATCAAAAATACCTCACAGCATTGGTCCTATTAAAGGGATTATGGCAACTCGAAAGAGGTCCCTGTTACTTCCTCACTATAGAACTACAGTATATTATAATGCACCACATTATTCTAACTGTAATAACAATCACCTGATAGCAACCATATGTCTTGTTCTTAATGTCAGGGCTCATAGATCGTTAAGATACAAACATATACATGTCTAAATATGTGTGTATATATATATATATATATATATATATATATATATATATATATATATATATATATATATATATATATATATATATATATATATGTGTGTGTGTGTGTGTGTGTGTCTATGTGTACATATGTATTTATGTATTTATATGTATATATGTATTCACAGATGTATATACACATATAAACACATATATAGACACATACAGTATCTTACAAAAGTGAGTACACCAATCACATTTTTGTAAATATTATATTATATCTTTTCATGTGACAACACTGAAGAAATGACACTTTGCTACAATGTAAAGTAGTGAGTGTACATCCTGTATAACAGTGTAAATCTGCTGTCCCTTCAAAATAACTCAACACACAGCCATAAATGTCTAAACCGTGAGTACATCCCTAAGTGGAAATGTCCAAATTGGGCCCAATTAATAATTTTCCCTCCCCAGTGTCATGTGACTCGTTAGTGTTACAAGGTCTCAGGTGTGAATAGGGAGCAGGTGTGTTAAATATGGTGTTATCATTCTCACACTCTCTCATACTGGTCACTGGAAGTTCAACATGGCACCTCATGGCAAATAACTCTCTGAGGATCTGAAATAAAGAATTGTTGCTCTACATAAAGATGGCCTAGGCTATAAGAAGATTGCCAAGACCCTGAAACTGAGCTGCAGCACGGTGGGCAAGACCATAAAGCGGTTTTACTGGACAGATTCCACTCAGAACAGGCCTCACCATGGTCGACCAAAGAAGTTGAGTGCACGTGCTCAGCATCATATCCAGATGTTGTCTTTGGGAAATAGACGTATGAGTGCTGCCAGCATTGCTGCAGAGGTTGAAGGGGTGGGGAGTCAGCCTGTCAGTGCTCAGACCATACGCCGCACACTGTATCAAATTCGTCTGCATGGCTGTTGTCCCAGAAGGAAACCTCTTCTAAAGATGATGCACAAGAAAGCTCACAAACAGTTTGCTGAAGACAAGCAGACTAAGGACATGGATTACTGGAACCATGTCCTGTCATCTGATGAGACAAACTTATTTGGTTCAGATGGTGTCAAGCGTGTGTGGCGGCAACCAGGTGAGGAGTACAAAGACAAGTGTGCTTTGCCTACCATCAAGCATGGTGGTGGTAGCAGGGACGAAACTACAGGGGGTACAGATTTCGCAACTGCCAGTGCCTGCACTGATATCATGTGCGTGTGACAAGCTGCTTCACTAGTGTCTCTGACTACAGGGGTTAGTGATGTTTCTGTTTTACCAATTGGTATTTATGTGTGTGTGTGTGTATATGTGTGTATGTATGTGACTGTGTGTGTATTTATACATGTATGTGTGTATGTTTGTGGAACCAGCAAATTACAGACCCTGTCACTACAACATGGGGGGGGAGATAAACAGTGTTACTATACAGTACCACTATATACAGTACGGGAGGGCTGGGCCATGTCACAGACTGCTGTGGTCACCCTATGAAGTACTGGGGCGGGTAGGGTCAGTGTTACGGTTACCCTTAGTCTCGCTGAGAGATGGACCGCTTAGTAGCCTGGATCCCTATTGCTAAAGAGGGGAGAAGCTGCTTTCCATAGTATTCTATATGAGTCTCGCAAATATAGAATAATCTCCCTTAGCTGCAGTACCGCTAGGATACCCTTCTGCCCACAAAAACGAGTCAACGCTGCGATTGAGGGTCAAACAAGAACTCAGGACTGGGATGCCCAGCCTGCTTTTTATTAAGGTTACATGCACACAGGGCACTCCCAGGGGGAGAGGGGGGGAAGCACAAAATCCCCCATCACACATTTAGATAGAGAGCACTGTCCTTTGACAGGCCACAATAGGATTACAGTACTTAAGATAACAAGTTTACAAGTTCATCTTATCAATTAGCAGTCTGGCTCCAGAGGTGATTAGACAATAGTTTCTAAAAGCTGAAAAAAAAGAGTTAACTCTTTATGAAATGATACTTGTTACGGTTTTCTTGGAGCCCTTCTTAGGCGCTGGCTTGCTGGTTCAGGCATTGCTGCTGGGAAATAAGCTCTTCACAACAAAATAACTAATGCTTCTGTAACAGTGCTCCCTTTCTGTGGAACACTCTGGCAGACACGGTCTGACCCCTTTTCGGGGCAGACTAAGGCTGTCCAGACCGCTGATTATGCGGGGCTGAGGTCGGTTTGTCTGGACAACCCGTCGGCGTTGCCATTCTGTTTCCCAGGTCTGTAAGTAATGGTGAAATTGAAGGGTTGCAACGATAAGCTCCAACGTAATAGCCTGCCGTTATCTCCAGAGACCCGGTTCAGCCACACCAACGGGTTATGGTCGGTGACCAGAGTGAACTCCTGACCATATAAATAGGGAGTCAATTTCTTTAATGCCCACACCAAAGCCAAACACTCCTTTTCGACCGCTGCATAGCTGACTTCGCGGGGCAGGAGCTTCCGGCTGATGTAGGCAACTGGATGCTCCCCTCCATCTTCGCCTACTTGGCTGAGGACGGCTCCCAGCCCGAACATGGAAGCATCTGTATGGACGATAAAACGTTTGTTAAGGGCTGGGGCCGCCAAGACAGGAGCGTTAATTAGAGCATTTTTGAGAGCCTGGAAAGCCGTTTCACAGTGGGGAGACCACAGGACCTGTCGAGGTAAGTTCTTCTTGGTCAAGTCAGTCAGGGGTTTGGCAAGTGTGCTGTAGTCTGGTACGAACCGTCTATAGTACCCTGCCGTGCCCAGGAAGGCTAGGACCTGAGTCTTAGTGATGGGGGTGGGCCAATTGGCGACAGCTTCTATTTTGGCCGGCTCTGGTCGCTGCTTTCCACACCCCACCCGGTGACCCAGGTACTGTACCTCGGCCATCCCAAAGTGGCATTTTTCTGGCTTCAGAGTCAGGCCAGCAGCCCGGATCTGATCCAGAACCATTCCCACATGAGCTAAGTGGTCCTCCCAGGACTCACTGTGGATCGCTATGTCGTCCAGGTAGGCGCAAGCAAAACTCTGGAAGCCATCCAGGAGCCTATCCACCAAGCGCTGGAATGTAGCTGGGGCATTCCTCATCCCAAACGGCATTACCCTAAACTGATATAAGCCGAATGGGGTGACGAATGCCGACTTGGGGATAGCCTCCGGGGCCAGGGGAATCTGCCAGTAACCTTTGCAGAGGTCAATAGTGGTCAGGTAATTTCCCCTGGCTATACGATCGAGTAGCTCGTCTACCCTGGGCATAGGGTAAGCGTCCGTCACGGTATTTTCATTGAGCCTCCGATAGTCTACGCAGAACCGGGTGGTCCCATCTTTCTTGGGCACCAAGACAACTGGGGAGGCCCAGGGACTATCGGAGGGCTCAATTACCCTGAGCTGGAGCATCTCATCGATCTCCTTCTTCATTCCTGTCCTAACTGCTTCGGGGATTCGGTACGGAGCCTGGCGCAAGGGAGCTTGTCCCGGAGTATCTACCTGGTGGGTGGTTAAAGTAGTGTACCCTGGCTTCGGGGAGAAGGTGAGGTGTTTAGACTGGAGGAGTTGGTTGAGCTGCTCCCTTTCAGTGGGGCTAAGTCGGTCCCCTATCTGAACCTGCGCCACTATACCTGTGGGGAGGCTCTTTTCTAATAGGTCTGGAATGGGTAAACTGTCGGGGTCTTCCTGAGGGGAACAACATATGGCCGTCACGTTCTCTGGCCGCTCAAAATATTCCTTGAGCATGTTTACATGGAATGTCTTTCTAAGATTGTTGTCGTGGCAGCTAGCTATCACATAAGTGGTGTCTCCCCTTTTCTCTACGATCTGGTAGGGACCCTGCCAGGACGCCTGCAATTTGTCTGTCTTCACCGGCTTAAGTACTAACACCTTTTGTCCTATGGTGAAGATTCTCTTTCGGGCCCCCCGATCGTACCATACTTTCTGTCTTCTCTGGGCCAACTGGAGATTAGCCCGCACGGATTTGGCTAATTGCTCCATTCGGTCCCTGAGTTCCAGCACGTATGGCACAATGGGGACACCGTCAGCCTCCATCTCTCCCTCCCAGTGCTCCCGGATCAGGTTTAGGGGTCCCCGTACCTTTCTTCCGTAGAGCAACTCGAAGGGAGAGAACCCTGTCGTTTCCTGGGGCACCTCCCGATAAGCAAATAGGAGGTGCGGCAGGAAGCGTTCCCAGTCTCGGTATTCCTGAGTGAACGTCTTGAGCATTTGCTTGAGGGTCCCATTGAACCTCTCACACAGCCCGTTCGTCTGGGGGTGGTATGGGGAGCTCAGGAGGGACTTAATTTTGCAAACCTGCCAGAGTTGTTGGGTCAATTCAGCCGTAAATTGGGTGCCTCGGTCGGATAGGATTTCTTTTGGAAATCCTACCCGGGAGAACACCTGTACTAGTGCATTCGCTACCGTATCCGCTTGTATGTTGGATAGGGCGACAGCCTCTGGGTACCTGGTAGCGTAGTCCACTACGGTAAGAATGTATCGCTTACCGGAGGGACTAGGGGTAGCCAGTGGTCCCACTAGGTCAATAGCAACCCGGCTGAAGGGTTCCTCTACAATGGGCATATTTACTAGCTGGGCTTTAGGGTGATCGCCTCGCCTTCCTACTCGTTGACACACATCGCAGGTGTTACAGTAAGTTCTAACGTCAGCGTGCACCCCTGGCCAAAAGAACGTGTGAGTAATGCGGTGTAGGGTACGGGTAACGGCTAGGTGGCCTGCTAAGGGGATGTCGTGGCCTATTTTGAGGATTTCTTGACGGTATTTGTGGGGCACTACCAGCTGTCGCCTACGCTGTCCCCTTTTCTCTGTCCAGCGGTATAGTTTCCCTTTTTCCCATAAGAATGTTTCGTTATCTGCCCCGCCCCCTCCGGTCTCTGCTCGTTCCCGGTACTTTTGTAAGGTCGGGTCAGTCTTAGACTCTGCCTCGAAAGCATCTGGGGTGTCCCAGGGTATGGGGCCTAACCTGTCAGGCAAGGTCGGGGTAGGTCTTACCTGTGTCTCCCGCACTGGTGAGAGCTCTCGCTCCGTCCGGGCTTGGGCCCGTGTAGTCACTGGGTCCGCCTCGTTGTTGCATACTGGAGCATAGGCAGAAGTCATGGGGCCCAAATCGTTGCCCAGTAGTACTTCGGCAGGTAAATTATCCATTAGGCCCACGTTCACAGCCCCCTTTCCCGCTCCCCAATCAAGATGCACTTTAGCTGTTGGAATTTTGTACACATCCCCCCCCGCCACTCTAACGGCCACAGTCTGTCCGGATCGCTTGTGCTCTGGCACCAAATGACTCTGTACCAGCGTGATAGTAGCCCCTGTGTCTCGCAATCCCTCGGTAGATCGCCCCTCGAGCCATACCCTCTGCCGATGGTGCTGGCGGTTATCTGAGGCAGCATATACAGGGTCTGCCTCGTGAAGCGGCCCCACATATCCCTCCATAGGGGCCTCTTGGTTAACACAGAGGGCCCGGGCCGGACGATAGGACCCAGAGGGGTAATTGTAATTCCTGGGTGTCTGGTGCGTATTAAGGGGGCAGCTAGCCATGAAATGCCCTGGTTGCTTGCATCGGTGGCAAGTCGGTCTGGGACGCTCAGAGCTGTTATTGGGTGGTCCTGAGTGTCGGACGGGCCTTGTGGGCACCGGGGCTCGGAATTCAGTACGAGGGGGTACACGGTAAACCTCTCTGGGTTCGACCCGTGCTGGAGCTCGGTAGTTCATGGGTTCGTGAAGACGGGAGTCATAATGTTCATCGGCCAATTTGGCTGCTTCTTCTAAGGTAGAAGGCCGCCTGTCTCGCAGCCATTCCTTCCCTTGCTGTTCCATGCCATTATAAAAATGTTCTAAGAGAAACAATTGTAAAATTTCCTCCCCAGTCACCGCTTTACTTCCGCTCAGCCAGTGATTTGCCGCTCTCCGCATTCGGTGCGCCCATTCCATATGGGTATCGTTAGGCTTCTTTTCCGTGCCCCGAAACTGTCGGCGATACGTGTCCGGAGTTACAGCGTACCGTCGCAACAGTGTCTCCTTAACTAGCTCATACTGTGTCACTTCCTCAGCACCCAGAGTACGAAAGGCTTCCAGGGCTCGCCCGGATAGTTTCCCAGACAATATCGTGGGCCACTCTCTGTTGGGAATCTGGTGCAGGGCACATTGCCTTTCGAAGTCCGCCAAATATTCATCAATCCCTGTCTCGCTCTCTAGGAAGGGTCGAAATGCCGCATAGGGTATCTTGGGCCTCCCAGCATTTTCGACAGGGATGATTACCTGCGGGGCTTCAGCATTGCGGTGTGCATTCGCTAGGTTGAGTTCGTGGGCTCGAGTCTCTCGTATATCCTCGTCCGCCTCTGCCATCAACTGCTGTACCAATTCCATGGAGGGGTTCGGCCCGTATAATGAGAGCCTTTCCCGAACAATCCTGTTTTTTTCGTCACTAATCGTGGTCGGTGTTTCCGCCATTGTGAAGCTCTGATCCAGTTCGGTCAATTCTGCGATCAGCTCTCTCCTCGGCCGGTTGCTGGCGTACCCCCCTCTGCTTTCAAGTAAATCCTTTTGGGTTGTACGCTTCAATTTTTCGTAAGCGCTCTCCATCCGTTCTGTACCTCTCCTAGGAAATCCAGGAAAATCCCGCCGCTGCCGCCAAATGTTACGGTTACCCTTAGTCTCGCTGAGAGATGGACCGCTTAGTAGCCTGGATCCCTATTGCTAAAGAGGGGAGAAGCTGCTTTCCATAGTATTCTATATGAGTCTCGCAAATATAGAATAATCTCCCTTAGCTGCAGTACCGCTAGGATACCCTTCTGCCCACAAAAACGAGTCAACGCTGCGATTGAGGGTCAAACAAGAACTCAGGACTGGGATGCCCAGCCTGCTTTTTATTAAGGTTACATGCACACAGGGCACTCCCAGGGGGAGAGGGGGGGAAGCACAAAATCCCCCATCACACATTTAGATAGAGAGCACTGTCCTTTGACAGGCCACAATAGGATTACAGTACTTAAGATAACAAGTTTACAAGTTCATCTTATCAATTAGCAGTCTGGCTCCAGAGGTGATTAGACAATAGTTTCTAAAAGCTGAAAAAAAAGAGTTAACTCTTTATGAAATGATACTTGTTACGGTTTTCTTGGAGCCCTTCTTAGGCGCTGGCTTGCTGGTTCAGGCATTGCTGCTGGGAAATAAGCTCTTCACAACAAAATAACTAATGCTTCTGTAACAGTCAGGCCAGCCATCTCACTGGCAGATTACAGACTGTGTCACTAACTCACTATATACAGTACTGGTGGGTTAAACAATGTCACTATATACAGTAATAGGGGGTCAGACCATCTCACAGACTGTGGGCACAGGATACCTCCTTTTGCAGACCTGAAATCTGATTCACATTTTTTTTCTGTGTTAAATGTTAAAAAAAAAGATATGAATTCACCTTTTTTGGGGGGTTGGGGCCCTTCTTAGATTATTGCACCTGGGCCCTGTGGTTTCTAGTTATACCTCTGGGTGGGAGTGTCATGGTTTGGGCCTGCATGAGTTCTGCGGGCACTGGGGAGGTACAGTTCATTGAGGGAACCATGAATGCCAATATGTACTGTGACATACTGAAGCAGAGCATGATCCCCTCCCTTCGGAGACTGGGCCGCAGGACAGTATTCCAACATGATAACGACCCCAAACACACTTCCAAGACGACCACTGTCTTGCTAAAAAGCTGAGGGTAAAGGTGATAGACTGGCCAATCATGTCTCCAGACCTAAACCCTATTGAGCATCTGTGGGGCATCCTCAAACGGAAGGTGGGGAAGCGCATGGTCTCTAACATCCACCAGCTCCGTGATGTCTTCATGGAGGAGTGGAAGAGGACTCCAGTGGCAACCTGTGAAGCTCTGGTGAACTCCATACCCAAGAGGCTTAAAGGGACAGTCTAGTCAAAATTAAACCTTCATTATTCAGATAGGACATGTCATTTTAATCAACTTTCTAATTTACTTTTATCATCAAATTTGATTTTTTTCTCTTGGTATTGTTAGTTTAAACTAAACCTAGGTAGGCTCATATGCTAATTTCTAAGCCCTTGAGGGCTGCCTCTAATCACATGCTTTTTAAATTGTTTTTCACAACAAAATACTTGGTAGTTCATGCAGGCCATATAGATAACACTGTGCTCAGGCACAATAAGTTATTTAAGATTTAGCACAACACAATGCTAACTGCAAGACAATAGATAATAAACAGTCACAGTCATGTGATCAGGGGGCTGGAAGAAGGTTCTTAGATACAAGATAATCACAGAGGTAAAAAGTATATTAATATAACTGTGTTGGTTGTGCAAAACTGGGGAATGGTTAATAAAGGGATTATCTATCTTTTAAAACAATAACAATTCTATTGTAC
Organism: Bombina bombina; assembly: GCF_027579735.1. Taxonomy (NCBI): domain Eukaryota; kingdom Metazoa; phylum Chordata; class Amphibia; order Anura; family Bombinatoridae; genus Bombina; species Bombina bombina. The sequence continues at coordinate 65,929,395 of NC_069502.1, read as the reverse complement.
CGTAGACTGTCCCTTTAGGGCAGTGCTGGAAAATAATGGTGGCCACACAAAATATTGACACTTTGGGCCCAATTTGGACATTTCCACTTAGTGGTGTACTCACTTTTGTTGCCAACGGTTTGGACATTAATGGCTGTGTGTTGAGTTATTTTGAGGGGACAGCAGATTTACACTGTTATACAGGCTGTACACTCACTGTTTTACATTGTAGGAAAGTGTCAGTTCTTCAGTGTTGTCACATGAAAAGATATAAAAACTATTTACAAAAATGTTAGAGGTGTACTCACTTTTGTGAGATATTGTATATATATATATAAGTGAATAGGAGCCCTCTGCAGTTAAGTAGATGAAAACTTAAAATCATATTTATGCACTATTCATATTTAAAGGGACAGTAAAGTCAAAACTAAACTTTCATGATTCAGATAGGGCATGCAATTTTAAACAACTTTCCAATTTACTTTTATCATCAAATTTGCTTTGTTCCCTTGGTGGTATTTTTGAAAAGCTAAACCTAGCTAGGCTCAAACTGATTTCTAAACCGTTGAAAACCGCCTCTTAGCTCAGAGCATTTTGAAAGTTTTTCACAGTTAGACAGTGTTAGTTCATGTGTGTCATATAGATAACATTGTGCTCACTCCCGTGAAGTTATTTAGGAGTCTTCACTGATTGACTACATTGCATGTCTGTCAAAAGCACTTAGACAAGGACGCTGTCTGCAGAGGCTTAGATACAAGGTAATCACAGAAGTAAAAAGTATATTAATATAACTGTGTTGGTTATGCAAAAACGGGGAATGGGTAATAAAGGGATTATCTATCTTTTTAAATAAAGAAAATTTTTGGTGTAGACTGTCCCTTTAATAAAGTGTTATACTGTGTATTTGCTGTAAATATTTCACGTTCCAATGTTCTGCACATAGTAGAATATGTTCTTTCTATTTTTAAATATATATTCCTATAGGTATAAATATATATTGTACCAAAATACCATTATATATATATATATATATCAGTGGCGTATTTATGTTTTGTGCTGCCCTAGGTACACAAAGGTTTTAGGCTTTTTTTCAACTTAATATTTTTTTGGGTCAGTGTGTAAAATGTTTTTGTTTTGTTTCGGCTAGATTACGAGTTTTGCGTTAGAGGCTATGCGGTGCTAACGAACAGTTTATGCTCACCGCTCACTTACAGACAGCACTGGTATTACAGGTTTTTACAAACCCGGCGTTAACCATTATAGTTATTAACCCCTAATCTGCCGCCCCCAATGTCGCCGCCACTATATTAAAGTTATTAACCCCTAAACCTAAGTCTAACCCTAACCCGAACACCCCCTAACTTAAATAAAATTTAAATAAATCTAAATAAATATTCCTATCATTTAATACATTATTCCTATTTAAAATTAAATACTTACCTATAAAATAAACCCTAAGCTAGCTACAATATAATAATAGTTACATTGTAGCTAGCTTAGGGTTTATTTTTATTTTACAGGCACATTTGTATTTATTTTAACTAGGTACAATAGTTATTAAATAGTTATTAACTATTTGATAACTACCTAGTTAAAATAAATACTAAAGTACCTGTAAAATAAATCATAACCTAAGTTACACTAACACCTTAACTAAATTAAATACAATTAAATACAATTAAATTAAATTATCTAAAGTACAACCCCCCTCCACTAAATTACAGAAAAAAATAAACAAATTACAAGAATTTTAAACTAATTACACCTAATCTAATCCCCCTAAAAAAATAAAAAAGCCCCCCCAAAATAAAACAAAACCCCTACCCTACACTAAATTACAAATAGCCCTTAAAAGGGCCTTTTGTGGTGCATTGCCCCAAAGAAATCAGCTCTTTTACCTGTAAAAAAAAAAAGTACAAATCACCCCCCCAACATTAAAACCCACCACCCACACAACCAACCCTACTCTAAAACCCACCCAATCCCCCCTTAAAAAAAAAAAACTAACACTAACCCCTTGAAGATCACCTTACCAGGAGATGTCTTCACCCAACCAGGCCGAAGTCCTCAACGAAGCTGGGAGAAGTCTTCATCCAAGCCGGGCGAAGTGGTCCTCCAGACGGGCAGAAGTCTTCATCCAGACGGCATCTTCTATCTTCATCCATCCGGCGCAGAGCGGGTCCATCTTCATCCGACGGCTCTTCTGGAATGAAGGTTCCTTTAAATGACGTCATCCAAGATGGCGTCCCTTCAATTCCGATTGGCTGATAGAATTCTATCAGCCAATCGGAATTAAGGTAGAAAAAATCCTATTGGCTGATGCAATAGGATTGAGCTGGCATTCTATTGGAACAGCCAATAGAATGCCAGCTCAATCCTATTGGATTATTGGATCAGCCAATAGGATTGAACTTCAATCCTATTGGCTGATTGCATCAGCCAATAGGATTTTTTCTACCTTAATTCCGATTGGCTGATAGAATTTTATCAGCCAATCGGAATTGAAGGGACGCCATCTTGGATGACGTCATTTAAAGGAACCTTCATTCGAGAAGAGCCGTCAGATGAAGAGGATGCTCCGCGTCGGATGTCTTGAAGATGGACCCGCTCCACGCCGGATGGATGAAGATAGAAGATGCCGTCTGGATGAAGACTTCTGTCCGTCTGGAGGACCACTTCGCCCGGCTTGGATGAAGACTTCTCCCGGCTTCATTGAGGACTTCGGCCCAGTTGGGTGAAGACGTCTCCCGGTAAGGTGATCTTCAAGGGGTTAGTGTTAGGTTTTTTTAAGGGGGGATTGGGTGGGTTTTAGAGTAGGGTTGGTTGTGTGGGTGATGGGTTTTAATGTTGGGGGGGTGATTTTTACTTTTTTTTTACAGGTAAAAGAGCTGACTACTTTGGGGCAATGCCCCACAAAAGGCCCTTTTAACCCCTAATGACCGGACCATTTTTCAATTTTCTTACTCTTAATGACAATGGCTATTTTTACATTTCTGCAGTGTTTGTGTTTAGCTGTAATTTTCGTCTTACTCATTTACTGTACCCACACATATTATATACCGTTTTTCTCGCCATTAAATGGACTTTCTAAAGATACCATTATTTTCATCCTATCTTATAATTTACTATAAAGAAAAATATAAAATATGAGGAAAAAATTGAAAATAATCACACTTTTTCGAACTTTGACCCCCAAAATCTGTTACACATCTACAACCACCAAAATACACCCATTCTAAATAGTTTCTAAATTTTGTTTAGAAATACCCAATGTTTACATGTTCTTTGCTTTTTTTGCAAGTTATAGGGCCATAAATACAAGTAGCACTTTGCTATTTCCAAACCACTTTTTTTCAAAATTAGCGCTAGTTACATTGGAACACTGATATCTTTCAGGAATCCCTAAATATACCTTGACATGTATATATTTATATTTAGAAGACATCCCAAAGCATTAATCTAGGCCCATTTTGGTATATTTCATGCCACCATTTCACCGCCAAATGCGATCAAATAAAAAAAGTTGTTTTGACTTTTTCACAAATTTTTTCACAAACTTTAGGTTTCTCGCTGAATTTATTTACAAACAACTTGTGCAATTATGGCATAAAAAATGGTTGTAAATACTTCTCTGGGATCCCCTTTGTTCAGAAATAGCAGACCTATATGGCTTTGGCGTTGCTTTTTGGTAATTAGAAGGCTGCTAAATGCCGCTGCACACCACACGTGTATTATGCCCAGCAGTGAAGGGGTTAATTAGGGAGCTTGTAGGGAGCTTTTAGGTTTAATTTTAGCTTTAGTGTAGTGTAGTAGACACCCCAAATTATTGATCTAGGCCCATTTTGGTATATTTCATGCCACCATTTCACCGCCAAATACGATCAAATTAAAAAAAAAACTAAAATTTTTCACAATTTTAGGTTTCTCACTGAAATTAATTGCTTGTGCAATTATGGCACAAATGGTTGTAAATGCTTCTCTGGGATCCCCTTTGTTCAGAAATAGCAGACATATATGGCTTTGGTGTTACTTTTTGTTAATAATAATAAGGCCGTTAAATACTGCTGCGCACCACACTTGTAATATGCCCAGCAGTTAAGGGGTTAATTAGGTAGCTTGTAGGGTTAATTTTTAGCTTTAGTGTAGAGATCAGCCTCACACCTGACACATCCCACCTCCTGACTCCCCCTGACCCCCCTCAAACAGCTCTCTTCCCTCCCCCACCTAACAATTGTCACCGCCATCTTAAGTACTGGCAGAAAGTCTGCCAGTACTGAAATAAAAATATTTTTTATTTTTTTATTTTATTTTTTCATACAGTCTGCAGTGATGGATCCCCCCTTACCCCACAACCTCCCTTATCCCCCCCATACATCTCTCTAACCCTCCCCCTCTATCTATTTGCCGCCATCTTGGGTACTGGCAGCTGTCTGCCAGTACCCAATTTGCCCCCCAAAATAGTTTTTTTTTACTTTTTTTATATGAAGTATTTATTTTCTGTAGTGTAGCTGGCCCCTCTAAATAATATACATCCCTCCCCTCCCAGATCCCTTACTAAAGAAAGGAGATCCCCTGCATCTACATTGATGCTTTTTTTTTTTTTAAAGTTGCAAGCATATTTTGCATGCGCGCGCGCCCACCCCCCCGGCCGCAAATGCCTTCCCAGCACAAACTGCCGACAATGATAGTCCGATTGGGGAATCCACAACTAAGGTACATAGTGCCAAAAGCTGCTCCCACCCACCAACGACTTTGTTTACATCCATAGCCGATGCAGATGGGGCCACAGAGTGGCCCTTTCTGCATCGGTATGTAAAATGGGGGATTGCAGTGATGCCTCAATATTGTGGCATCACTATAATCCCTTGTAAGCAGCTGGAAGCGATCATGATCGCTTCCAGCACTTCAGACAACAGAAGACGTACCAGGTACGTCAACTGTCATTAAGGGAAGTTTTTCCTATGACGTACCTGGTACGTCCTCTGTCATTAAGGGGTTAAGGGCTATTTGTAATTTAGTGTAGGGTAGGGCTTTTTTTATTTTGGGGGGCTTTTTTTATTTTTTTAGGGGGATTATATTAGGTGTAATTAGTTTAAAATTCTTGTAATTTGTTTATTATTTTCTGTAATTTAGTGGGGTTTTTTTATACTTTAGATAATTTTATTTAATTTATGGAATTAATTTAATTATAGTGTAGTGTTAGGTGTAATTGTAACTTAGGTTAGGTTTTATTTTACAGGTACTTTTGTATCTATTTTAGCTAGGTAGTTATTAAATAGTTAATAACTATTTAATAACTATTCTACCTAGTTAAAATAAATACAAACTTGCCTGTAAAATAAAAATAAATACTAAGCTAGCTACAATGTAATTATTAGTTAGATTGTAGTTATCTTAGGGTTTATTTTATAGGTAAGTATTTCGTTTTAAATAGGAATAATGTAGTTAATGATAGTTATTTTATTTAGCTTTATTTAAATTATATTTAAATTAGGGGGTGTTAGGGTTAGTGTTAGACTTAGATTTAGGGGTTAATAACTTTAATATAGTGGCGGCGACGTTGGGGGCGGTAGATTAGGGGTTAATAAATGTAGCTGGGTGTCGACGATGTTAGGGACAGCAGATTAGGGGTTATTAAAATTTAACTAGTGTTTGCGAGGTGGGAGTGCGGCGGTTTATGGGTTAATATATTTATTATAGTGGCGGCGATGTCCGGTTCGGCAGATTAGGGGTTAAAATTTTTATTTTAGTGCTTGCGATGTGGGGGGGCCTCGGTTTAGGGGTTAATAGATAGTTTATGGGTGTTAGTGTACTTTTTAGCACTTTAGTTAAGAGTTTTATGCTACGGAGTTGTAGTGTAAAACTCTTAACTACTGACTTTTAAATGCGGTACCAGGCTTGACAGGAGAGGGTCTACCGCTCACTTTTGGTCCGACTCGTAATACCAGTGCTATGCAAGTCCCATTGAAAATATAGGATACGCAATTGATGTAAATGGTTTTGCGGTATTTCCGAGTCTGGCCAAAAAAGTGAGCGGTACACCTGTACCTGCAAGACTCGTAATACCAGCGGGAGTTAAAAAGCAGCGTTGGGACCGGCCAACACTGCTTTTTAAGCCTAACGCAAGACTCGTAGTCTAGCCATTTGTTTTTTAATAACAATTAAAAAGAAAATGGGCTAGCAAAACACTTGCGTACAGGTGGGTTGAATTGTATGCATCTCATACCATTTTCACCCTGAGAGACGGGAGAGAAAAGAAGGGGAAGGGAGAAAGGGGAGGGAAAAGAAAGCAGGAAGGGAGGGAGAGAGAGAGAGAGAGAGAAGATAAAGTGGTCTCGCAGACCCACCACAGCTGATAAGGGGAGGCACAAGGTCTTCTCCTCCAGCCTCACCTTGGAAGCATATCCCCGGTCAAGTTTCTCACCAAGAACGCTTCCACTGCAAAAATGCCGGTGGCTCTAAATTAAGCAACGGTTTAAAGGAGCACTGCATGTAAAGAGCGACCCTAATCAGCGCACGTGCCTTGTCTTCTCTGTAAGAGCCTGCACTTTATCTCTCACTCTACTGTGTGCTGGCTTATAGAGAGAGGATAGGACAGATGTGCTGCCCCTCCAAAATCTGCTGCCCTAGGCACCGGCCTTGTTGGCCTAGGCCATAATACGCCCCTGATTGATATATGTATTTCTGAATAAATAGAACATATTCTGTCATGTGCAGAACATTTGAATGTCAAATATTAATATTTTCATGTCGGGTTAGGGTACATGAGAATATGCGATCAGGTTGGCGCGAGAATACCAAGATAACAAAGCAAATTTGATGATAAAAGTAAATTGGAAAGTTGTTTAAAATTACATGTCTTATCTGAATCTTGAAAAGTCTAATTTTGACTAGACCTTCTCTTTAATTTGTTTCCTCATAGTGCATTGTAGAATGATTGCTCTGCACATATCAGCCCTCAAAAAATAAACATGAAACCTTCTTTGTTTTTAAAAAACATAATCTGCTATGGTTTTAATTTAATAATTTCTTATTGTTGATGTGAAAAGCAGGAGACTTTATTGCCAACAGCAATAAACAATGAATTAGCCAAAATAGGATCCATGCTTCTGGAGGAGGAAGAAAATATACTGTGTCCATGGCTGGATTTCATGAAAATTCTCCTCAAATTACCGACTTTTCTGAACTGTAACATTTATGTATGATCACAAATACATGATGTTCATTAGAAACTCTGAACTAGCAAGCAGCAAGTGTTAGGTCAAGCCAGGAAATAAAGGGTGTGCTTCATAAATTAAACGTACACAGGAAATGAGTTATTCAAGTAATGAGTCTATAATAATATAACAACATGAAATATAGCGGTTTTATTTAACTTTTGTGTTACAATTTAGGATATTAATAAGAGAATTACAAAGATTTGTTTACCATAATGTATACGGTATATTATCTCACCTTTTTATCTATCTATCTATCTATCTCTATCTATCTATCTATCTATCTATCTATCTATCTATCTATCTATCTATCTATCTATCTATCTATCTGTATCTATATATCTCTATCATCCATCTATCTATCTGCCTGTATCTATCTATCTATCTATCTATCTATCTATCTATCTATCTATCATCTATCTATCTATCATCTATCTATCTATCTATCTATCTATCTATCTATCTATCTATCTATCTATCTATCTCTCTCTCTCTCTCTATCTATCTATCTATCTATCTATCTATCTATCTATCTATCTATCTATCTATATATATATCCATCTATCTATCTATCTATCTATCTATCTATCTATCTATCTATCTATCTATCTATTTCTACCACATCTATCTCATTTATCATTCTTGTTTATCCATTTTTATATTTTTTTCTTACCTCTCTTAACCCCTTAGCAACCACTACATAACCTGTACGTAGCTGGGCCTTAAAGGGACAGTCTACACCAGCATTTTTATTGTTTTAAAACATAGATAATCCCTTTATTACCCATTCCCCAGTTTTGCATAACTAACACAGTTATATTAAAATATGTTTTACCTCTGTGATAACCTTGTATCTAAGCCTCTGCAAACTGCCCCCTTATCTCAGTGTTTTTGACAGACATGCAGTATAGCCAATCCAACCGGGCAGAAGTCTTCATCCAACCGGGCAGAAGTCTTCATTCAGACGGTAGATTCCTAAATAACAGTGCAGATTCCTAAATAACGCTACGGGAGTGAACACAATGTCATCTATATAACACACATGAACTAGTACTGTCTAACTTTGAAAAGCTTTCAAAATGCTGTGAGCTAAGAGGCTGTTTTCAACGGTTTAGAAATCAATTTGAGCTTACCTAGGTTTATTTTTTCGAAAAATACCACCAAGGGAACAAAGCAAATTTGATGATAAAAGTAAATTGGAAAGTTGTTTAAAATTGCATGCCCTATCTGAATCATGAAAGTTTAATTTTGACTAGACTGTCACTTTAAGAGTTTTTTGGCCCATAATGGCATGGCTAGCGCTGCAGAATCTGTTGGCGCTCTACAAATACCTGATAATAATAATAATAATAATAATAATGTCTCTCACCGCTGGCAGCAAGAACGCACTATTACAACCTCCCTCCCTCTTGCAGGCCTCCTGTTAAAGCACAAAAACACAACCCCATTAAAAGATCACATAGTACGTTGCTGGTTGCTCAGGTGTTACAATATTTTTATATATAATATTTTGGAGCATGTTAGCTGTTATCCAGTTGACTATGTTCTTAAATAAATAGCGATAATCTGTACATTTTATTTGGGTTTAGTTTTTATAAGGTGATAAAGTGTGGCGCATGTTTTCAATAAGATTGTTTTTGTATGTGTAATTTGTCAGAAAGGAGCTCTGTCCAGTTATGACACTACTAATTAACGGCTAGATTACGAGTTTTGCGTAAGAGCTGCTCGGTAATAACTTGCAAGTTATTACACAACTAACTTCCCTACAGCGCTGGTATTACAGGTTTATAAAAACCCGGCGTTATCAGGCAAGAAGTGAGCGTAAAGCAAAATTGAGCTCCATACCGCACTCCAATACTAGCGCTGCTGAAAGCTGCGGTGAGCTGGTTTTACGTGCTCGTGCTCGATTTCCCCATAGATATCAATGGGGAGAGCTGGCTGAAAAAAAGTCTAACACCTGCAAAAAGGCAGCGTAAAGCTCCGTAACGCAGCCCCATTGATTACTATGGGGAAACAAAATTTATGTTTACACCTAACATCCTAACATGAACCCCGAGTCTAAACACCCCTAATCTTACACTTATTAACCTCTAATCTGCCGCCCTGACATAGCCGACACCTACATTATACTTATGAACCCTTAAACTGCCGCTCCGGACATCGCCGCCACTATAATAAACATATTAACCCCTAAACCGCCGCACTCCCACATCACAAACCCTTAATGAAATATTAACCCGTAACATTGCCACCACCTACCTACATTTATTAACCCCTAATCTGCCACCCCCAACGTCGCCGCCACTATACTAAATTTATTAACCCCTAAACCTAACCCTAACACCCACTAACTTTAATGTAATTAAAATAAATCTAAATAAAACCTTCTATTAATAACTAAATAATTCCTATTTGAAACTAAATACTTACCTATAAAATAAAACCTAAGCTAGCTACAATATAACTAATAGTTACATTGTATCTATCTTAGGTTTTATTTTTATTTTACAGTCAAGTTTGTATTTATTTTTACTAGGTAGAATAGTTACTAAATAGTCATTAACTATTTACTAACTACTAACTACCTAGTTAAAATAAATACAAAAGTACCTGTAAAAAAAAACCTAACCTGTCTTACACTATAACACCTAACCTTACACTACAATTAAATCAATTACATTAATTAAATACAATTACCTAAATTACAAAAACCCCCACTAAATTACACAAAATAAAAAAAGAAAGGATCAGATATTTCAACTAATTACACCTAATCTAATAACCCTATCAAAATAAAAAATCTCCCCAAAATAAAAAAGCCCCCCAAAATAAAAAAACCCTAGACTAAACTACCAATAGCCCTTAAAAGGGCCTTTTGCGGGGCATTGCCCCAAAGAAATCAGCTCTTTTACCTGTAAAAAAAAAATACAAACACCCCCCAACAGTAAAACCCACCACCCACACAACCAACCCCCCAAATAAAATGCTAACTAAAAAAACCTAAACTCCCCATTGCCCTGAAAAGGGCATTTGGATGGGCATTGCCCTTAAAAGCGCATTTAGCTCTTTTTCCGCCCAAAAGCCCTAATCTACAAATAAAACCCACCCAATAAACCCTTAAAAAAACCTAACACTAACCCCCGGAGATCCACTTACAGTTTTTGAAGACCCGACATCCATCCTCAACGAAGCCAGCAGAAGTCCTCAACGAAGCGGCAGAAGTCTTCATCCAACTGGGCAGAAGTCTTCATCCAAATGGCACTGAGCGGGTCCATCTTCAAGACATCCGGCGTGGAGCATCCTCTTCTTACGACGACTCTTCCAGAATGAAGGTTCCTTTAAATGACATCATCCAAGATGGCATCCCTTGAATTCCGATTGGCTGATAGAATTCTATCAGCCAATCGGAATAAAAGGTGAAAACATCCTATTGGCTGATACAATCAGCCAATAGGATTTTTTCACCTTTAATTCCGATTGGCTGATAGAATTCTATCAGCCAATCGGAATTCAAGGGACGCCATCTTGGATGACGACATTTAAAGGAACCTTTATTCTGGAAGAGTCATCGTAAGAAGAGGATGCTCCGCGCCTTGGATGTCTTGAAGATGGACCCGCTCCACACCGGATGGATGAAGATAGAAGATGCCGTCTGAATGAAGACTTCTGCCCAGTTGGATGAAGACTTCTGCCTGGTTGAATGAAGACTTCTGCCGCTTCATTGAGGACTTCTGCCGGCTTCGTTGAGGATGGATGTCAGGTCTTCAAAAACTGTAAGTGGATCTTCGGGGGTTAGTGTTAGGTTTTTTTAAAGGTTTATTATGTTGGTTTTATGTTTAGATTAGGGCTTTTGGGCAGAAAAAGAACTAAATGCCCTTTTAAGGGCAATGCCCATCCAAATGTCCTTTTCAGGGCAATGGGGAGCTTAAGTTTTTTTTAGTTAGGCTTTTATTTGGGGGTTGGTTGTGTGGGTGGTGGGTTTTACTGTTGGGGTGGTGTTTGTATTTTTTTTACAGGTAAAAGAGCTGATTTCTTTGGGGCAATGCCCCCAAAAGGCCCTTTTAAGGGCTATTGGTAGTTTAGTTTAGGCTAGGGTTTTATTTATTTTGGGGGGCTTTTTTCATTTTGATAGGGCTATTAGATTAGGTGTAATTAGTTTAAATATCTGATAATTTCTTTTTTTTATTTTGTGTAATTTAGTGGGGTTTTTTTGTAATTGAGGTAATTGTATTTAATTTATGTAATTGATTTAATTGTAGTGTAAGGTTAGGTGTTAGTGTAACTCAGGTTAGTTTTTATTTTACAGGTAAATTTGTATTTATTTTAGCTAGGTAGTTAGTAAATAGTTAATAACTATTTAGTAACTATTCTACCTAGTTAAAATAAATACAAACTTAGGTGTGAAATAAAAATAAAACCTAAGATAGCTACAATGTAACTATTAGTTATATTGTAGCTAGCTTAGGGTTTATTTTACAGGTAAGTATTTAGTTTTAAATAGGAATTATTTAGGTAATGATAGTAGGTTTTATTTAGATTTATTTTAATTATATTTAAGTTAGGGGCTGTTAGGGTTAGACTTATGTTTAGGGGTTAATAAATATAGTATAGTGGCGCCAACAATGCTGGCGAAAAATTAGGGGTTAATAAATGTAGGTAGGTGGCGGCGCTGTTAGGGCAGCCGATTAGGGGTTAATAATATTTAACTAGTGTTTGCGATGTGGGAGTATGGTGGTTTAGGGGTTAATATGTTTATTCTAGTGGCAGCGATGTCTGGAGCGGCAGATTAGGGGTTAATAAATTTATTTTAGTATTTGCAATGCGGGAGGGCCTCGGTTTAGGGGTTAATAGGTAGTTTATGAGTGTTAGTATACTTTTTAGCACGTTAGTTATGAGTTGTATGGTACAGCTTTGTAGCGTAAAACCCATAACTATTGACTTTCAGTTTACGGTATCGATCTTGTCGGTATAGGCTGTACCGCTCACTTTTTGGCCTCCCAGGCAGACTCGTAATACCGGCGCAAAGGAAGTCCCATTGAAAAAGGACTTTTTGAAATATGCGGTAATTACGTTGCGTTAAGGCCAAAAAAGTGTGCGGTGCAGCTAAACCTGCAAGACTCGTAATACCAGCGGTAGTGAAAAAGAGCCTTAACACTGCTTTTTCACTCATACCGCAAAACTCGTAATCTAGCCATAAGTTTTCTAAAGCATCAAAGTAACCCAACAGCACAAGGACAATTAACTTCTTTGCTACCGGAAATTTCAAAGAAAAATTTCCCCAGAGAATTTTAAATATTTTTGGTATAGCTCCATTTAACTAGAAATAGAGCTTTTTTTAATTTATTATTATTTACCTATGAATATATATATATATACTCACCGGCCACGTTCAATTGCTTGGTAACACAAATTGCTAATCAGCCAATTACATGGCAGCATTTCCATGGATTTAGGCATTTAGACGTGGTAAAGATGACTTGCTGAAGTTCAAACCGAGCATCAGAATGTGGAATAAAGGGAATTCGAGTGACTTTGAACGTGGCATGGTTGTTGGTGCCAGACAGGCTGGTCTGAGTATTTAAAAACCTGCTGATCTAATGGGATTTTCACGCAGAACCATCTCTAGGGTTTACAGAGAATGGCCTGAAAAAGAGAAGACATCGAGTGAGTTGCAGTTGTGTGGACTAAAATGCCTTCTTGATGTCAGTGGAGAATGGGCAGACTGGTTCGAGATGATAGAAGGGCAACAGTAACTCAAATAACCACCTTGTAACAACCAAGGTATGCAGAAATCCACAGAGAGGCAGCACCTTGCAATATAAAAATTCTTTATTTCCACATACCCGAAACGTCACTGTTTTATTCCAGTATGTGGAAATAAAGAATTTTTATATTGCAAGGTGCTGCCTCTCTCTGTGGATTTGTGAATACTAAGGGATTACAGAACCCTTTTTGGCCTGCACCTGACAGTGGAGCTGAGCTACAAAGTGTTTTAATATAACCAAGGTATGCAGAATACCATCTCTGAATGCAGAACACATCAAACCTTGAAGCAGATGGGCTACAGCAGCAGAAGACTACACCGGGTGCCACTCCTGTCAGCTAAGAATAGGAAACTAAAGCTACAATTCGCACATGCTCACCAAAATTGGACAAAATAAGATTGGAAAAATGTTGCCTGGTCTGATGAGTCTTGATTTCAGCTGGGACATTCAGATGGTAGGGGAAGAATTTGGTGTAAACAACATGAAAGAATGGATCCATCCTGCCTTGTATCAACGGTTCAGGCTTGTGGTGGTGTAATGGTGTGGGGGATATTTTCTTGGAACACTTTGGGCCCCTTAGTATCAATTGAGCATCGTTTAAACACCATGGCCTACCTGAGTATTGTTGCTGGCCATGTCCATTCCTTTATGACTATAGTGTACCCATCTTCTGATGGCTACTTCCAGCAGTATATGTACCATGTCACAAGGCTCAAATCATCTCAAACTAGTTTCTTGAACATGAAAATGGCCTCCACAGTCACCAGATTTCAATCCAATAGAGCACCTTTGGGATGTGGTGAAACGGGAGATTCGCATCATGAATGTGCAGCCGATAAATCTTCAGAAAATGTGTGATGCTATCATGGACCAAAATGTCTGAGAAATGTTTCCAACACCTTGTTGAATCTATGCCACAAAGAATTAAGGCGGTTCTGAAGGCAAAAGGGGGACCAACCCAGTACTAACAAGGTGTACCTAATTAAATATATATATATATATATATATATATATATATATATATATATATATATATATATATATATATATATACAAATTATATATACCTAAAAAGCTTCAAGTGGAAGGCAATTTCAACTATTTATTAACAGCTAGATTACAAGTTTTGTGTTAAGACTCAAATAGCATCGTTATGGGCCATTACGCTTCATTTTCCCTAACGCTGCTATTAAAAGTTTCTGTAGCGCCACAAAAATCACCATCTACACTCAAATCCAGAACGCTCTCCCAGACCAGTAGTTATTGATAGATCGTTACCAAAAAACGAATCACTTCACAAATATTATACAAAGTACACTTACACTCATACAAACACTCTACAATTTTTTATTTTTTTCATAATGTATTTTGAAAAAGAAATATAATGGATGAAAGATACGAGATCTCGGGTGTTAGAAAAAAAATGCACAAAAAACAATTTTACATTGACTTATATAGACATACATGAACATACACTCTTGCTACATCTACGTACAAATATCATCACATACATACAGAATTAGATACATACAAACAATATACCGCACATTATGTACACAAAACTTTTTTTTTATGAAATTAACATGGTTTAGGTACTTTTTCACAGAAGTACATGACGTCACTCACTTTACGCTCAACACAAGTGTTGGAATTTTTTTCATTGCAATTTCTTGCCTCCATTGACTTCTATGGGGAATACGTGCTCATGCACGGAAACGGAAACGGCCTCTTTCCGTAACGCAAGAGAGATTTTTTTCTTTGAAAACTTGCAATGGCAGTGTTATTATTGTGGCGCTAATTCATTCATTCTTGCATTGGTCCCGCAATGACAAATAGACCAAGAAACAGACTATTTGCCACTGGAGTTATGTGTTTTACTTGTGTGAACATCAACATCAAAATCTTTTAGGAAATTACATTACATCAACTATAAATCACAATCAATTCTATCATCACCAATACGAAATCGGTTTCAAGAATTAACTCATATTTAAACGGACAGAAAAAATACTTTTTAAGATTTCATTATTCAGAAACAGTAGGCAATTTTAAGCACTTGTCTCATTTACGTCTATAATAGCATTTAATTTATTCAAGTCATATGCTTGGATGAACAGCATATCTAGATAGGCTCACCAGATGATGATTGATGGCTGCACATACATGCCTTTTGTCATTGCCTTATACAGGTGCATTGCTCTTTATTCAACAAATGATATAGAAGCAATTAACACATTTACATCAGACAAGTACATTGGAAGGTTGGTTAACATTGGATTCTCTCTCTGAATCAGGAAAGATAAATTATGGCTTTAGTGTCGCTTTAACATCACGATTTAATCATAATATAACATTAGGAATTCTGTATAATTATAAGATATCCTTAGAAAATATTATAGTTGTCGCTTTTTTTGGAAGGAAGAACAATAAATGAACATATGTGGGAAAGAATCACAATACATACATATATGTACATAACATGCATTACGCAACAACAAAGCACACATTTATCGATGGAGAAGGAAGTGGCTCCCTTGGAGTCTGATGGTACATCAAATATATATGACATGCATATAATGTGTATTGTTTCAAAATCATACTGATGAAGAGAACTAAAGTCTACAGCTTTGCCCTTTAAAATATATTATTCCATTATTTTACTAATACACTACTGCCCCCCTTTATATATCATGCAGCATGAACATATGTTTTATTTTCCAATTTATGTATGAATTGTCATGAATGACATCATGATGTCACATGCATATTACATCCAAACACTCCAAAATAACACTCCAAAATAATCATATTATGATTGTACAGACAGTCATTGCTATTCATCTGAGTGCCTAGATGCAGACCATCTCATTATGTCACCATTGTTCTGAGCTTCTCAGCCATATCTAAGTATACATAGAACATACTTGTGTTGAAATTCATTGATTTAATTTCATGATGTATGATATGTAAAGGGATTTTAAAATAATTTATATGTAGACTGTCCATTTCACTCAAACAAACATTAATATTACTCTAACCTAAATATTCAATTCTGATTGTGTCTATTAATATTGGGATGACATACATTTAATCCTAATGTAAAAGAGATATTCACATACTCAGTGAAAGTAATGTCAGATAGATACCATTCTTTTCTTAATATTTAATATAAACGGTAGTATCTACCGTGTATAGATTCTGAATAGTAATTGATTGAACCATCAAGCTTAAAGGGACACTGAACACAAATTGTTACTTTCGTGATTCAGATAGAGTATGCAATTTTAAGCAACTTTCTAATTTACTCCTATTATCAATTTTTCTAAATTCTCTTGGTATCTTTATTTGAAATGCAAGAATGTAAGCTTATATGCCGGCCCATTTTTTGGTGAACAACCTGGGTTGTTCATACTGATTGGTGGATAAATTCACCCAACAATAAACAAATGTTGTCCAGCGTGCTGAACCAAAGAAATTGCTTAGATGCCTTCTTTTTTAAATAAAGATAGCAAGAGAACCAAGACAAATTAATAATAGGAGTATATTGGAAAGTTGATTAAAATTGCATGCTCTATCTGAATCACAAAAGTAAAAATTTGCGTTCTGTGTCCCTTTAAATTATTTCTATTTAAGATTACAAAGGAAATCATCTTAATCGATATGGTAATCAGTGATTACCATGTTTCAAAGACTATGTGGAGTGGCCATTTAGATTTGATCATATTACACACTCCCATATTATACAATTGTTGGAGTCTCCAAAGTAAATCTACGGGCATGTGTCAAAAATAACTCTATGCATACATGCGTACTGATATATTATCAAAAAGAGAAATATCATATTATAAAATCATAAAGATTAGCACATAATGTTGTCTTTGAAAAATATGGTTTTGAATGTATTGATCAAACGTTCCATGAAAAATACCAGTGAACAATCAGAGTTTCAAGGATCAATTAAATACTATTATTAATTATACTTGATTCCAATCATTTAATACCTTTAAACATAGTCATTATTGTGCATACATATTTTATGAGAACAACAATACAGATTTTAAATGATAGTGAATATTGATTTCTCTCAAGATAATAATATATTTTGATATAATATATGTATTTATAAAATTGTATTATATATTTCAGATAGAACTTCCACTTCTGGGCATCAGCCTTCTGCCCCTTCCCAACCTGACCACTCTTCCACCACTTCCCGTCCTGACCACTCTCCCAGCCCTTCCTGTCCTGACCCCTCTCCCAGCCCTTCCCATCCTGACACCTTCCCAAAAAAAATTCCCTGGCCGCCCTCGCCGCTCTCCCCATTTTGCCCGTCCTCCTTCTACCCCACCTGCACAGCCACCAAATCCCTCGGCCCCTGATTCCCCAGCTGTGCAGGCTCCACCGGAGCAGGAACCCAATCCCACACCTCGCCCCATCCCTCCCCACCAACACCATTACCCTAATCCCCACCTTCATTGTCCTGGGTGTCGGATTGTCCTTCCCAGCCACCGATGTAAGTATCACTACAAATCAACATTAGAACATACATTCTTAAAGGGACATTATACAGATCTAATTATACATAAATTGATTTTGAATATGAAATTTTATTTATTAATGTAAATGTTTCCGATCTACCATTTATGAAATCAACAATCTCATTTTCTAATATCTAAATTATATTATCACCGTCCTTTTCACAGTGTGTCAGATTGATAGGGTTTTGATTTTTCTTAATATCTTAATGGTTTATCTATGAAGAACATATTTAATGTTTAATTCTTCTTCTCTATAGAATATTTTATTATAATAATGATTTTTATTTTAATTAGTACAATGTCTCTTTGCTCTATTTTTATTATGTTCTGTAATTGTTTTTTAACAATTAAACAATTTGTTTGCCCTTGTCAACTCCCTCCAAGGACTGTGATGCCCTATGTCACCTTGTCAGATGGTTTCAAAGGGACTGTGCTGGTCTTTGTTTGCCCTTGTCAACTCCCTCCAAGGACTGTTATGCACTATGTCACCTTGTCAGATGGCTCCAAAGGGGCTGTGTTGGCCTTTGTTTGCCCTTGTAAACTCCCTCCAAGGACTGTGATGCACTATTTAACCTTGTCAGATGGCTCCAAATGGGATGTGTTCTCATTCTGACTTATTTTTAAAGTTATCTTATTTATTTAAGTTTTATGACATTCATAAATCATATTTATCATAATATAAAGAATGTCATTACATTTTTTTTTATTCTTTATTTATTAATGTCATTTCTACTAATAGATCTTTTATGTTGATAATCCTTAAGTGATGCTGACCACAATTCTTAATTTATAGATATGCATTCATAATGTACATTTTATTATAATTTATTTTGACATCAACATACACATATAATATATTTAAAACAGACTATTATCTGAATGTTGGCAACACACATATTCCAATTTTCCATACATCTTATTGTAGTAGTATAACAAAAGAAATCACTGTGGGTAATGCACACATTTTAGATGATTAATCTCTTTCTATTATTTATAAATATATTTAATTATCCAACAATATATTGCTATAGGTGACATATAATGTATAAACCATACACATTTCCGTAATGTATATAGTAGCATTATTTCTATGTTAAAACCTGCTGCTTCCAAAATATTTCCTAATCTTCCTATTCTAATGAAATATATATTTATTACCAACAATGGATTATATTTCATATATCACAGTATTATGTTATCTAGCGTTACACTATTTGAAGCTGTGCATTACATGAAACAAACATGCTTGATAGATAACAATATAGCGCAAGCTAGTTTTTTAAATAGAAATACGTTTGTTATTGACATGCAAAGGTGTAAAATCCGTCATTGGGTTGGGATTACGTTTTTACGCAATCTCGGATGCGCCATGTTGCGTAAGACGTCACTTGCAAAGGATTCAAATCCGTCATTGGTTCGTATTACGTTTTACGCAATCTCGGATGTGCCATGTTGTGTAAGACGTCACATGCAAAGGTGTTAAATCAGTGATTGGTTTGTATTACGTTTTTACGCGATCTCGGATGCGCCATGTTGAGTAAGACGTCACATGCAAAGGATTAAAATCCGTCATTGGTTTGGATTATGTTTTTACACGATTTAGGATGCGCCATGTTGCGTAAGAGGTCACATGCAAAGGATTAAAATCCGTCATTGGTTCGGATTATGTTTTTACATGATCTTGGATGCGCCATGTTGCGTAAGACGTCACATGCAAAGGTGTTAAATCCGTCCTTTGATTGAATTACGTTGTCCCACAATATTGGATTTGCCACGTTTGCAAATGAGAACACATGTTTAAAACCATGATTTTCTTGGATTATCGATTGTATCAATCATGTACATTGTTTTAAAAATAGATGATAAAGAGCTAATAAATATCTATTGATTGCTGTCTCGTTGAAGAAACAAATGAAGGCTGTGTTGTTGATCCCGATTCTATTTTGAGGCAAGTGTTAGTCCATGAATGTTCAGCGATGAATATACTCCATCTTGTTTCATATGTTTGTCAACAATATTATCCCATTAAAAAATAATTTATGTGTTATGTTTAATTTTCTACATTTAAACTTCCTAAACATGCGCATTTGTATTTGTATTAATTTCTCAAGATGCATTCACCTTTACCATATTATGTCCTGATATTTCTTCTTAATGTAAATGCTCAATATCGTGTCATGTATCGATTCATACATTGTTATTCTCTAAATATAGTACTGTGAGCATTTATTTAAAATGTAAGTCTTAAAGGGACATGAAACCCTAAATGTATCTGTCCTTAGTTATGTTGAACATACAATTTTAACCCTGTTTGCAATTCTCTTCTATTCTCAAATGTGCTTCAGTCTCTTGGTATAATGTGTTGAAGGAGCATCAATACACTACTAGTTTTTAAGTGAACACATGGGTGAGGCAATGACAATCTGTAGATATATGCAGCCACCAATCAGCAGATCGAACCTATGTTCTTTACTGCTCCTGAGCTTTCCTAGATAAACCTTTCTGCAAAGGATAACAATTCAAAGAATATGAGTAAATGTGAATGTTGTTTAAAATGTTATGCTCTGTCAAAATCATGTAAGCAAATTTTCTGTTTTGATGCCCCTTTTAAATGAAATAGATTTCCAAAATAAAAGACTTTAATCTAGCTTGAAAAATATAGACTTTATTTAACACATCGAGAGAAATATGGCATACAGGCTTATTATAAAAATCAAATATTTGCTTGTTTTAACAAGCATGTATATATATATATACCCCAACAAGCCCTAAGGATTAGCATATATTAGCATATGTTCTTGTTTAAAGGGACAGTCATGTCAAACAAAAGATTCATAATTAAAATCGGAAATGTAATTTTAACCAACTTTCCAATGTACTTTTATCACCAATTTTGCTTTTTTCTCTTGGTGTTCTTAGTTAGACCTTGAAGAGTGCCTCTAATCTGAATGCATTTTGACCACTAGAGGGAATTAGTTAATGTGTTTCATATAGAAAACATTGAGCTCATGCATGTATAGTTACCCTGGAGTGAGCACTAATTGGCTAAAATGCAGGTATGTCAAAAGAACTGTAATAAGGGGTCAGTTTGCAGAGGCATATATAAAAGGTAATCACAGAGGTAAAAACATGTATTTCTCTTACAGTGTTGGTAATGGGTAATAAAGGAATTATATTTATTTTTAACCAACAATAATTCAAGTATTGACTGTCCCTTTAAGCTGTGTTGTTGGCATCAACACAGTGATATGCCATCATGTATAATTGTAATTGTCATTGTTTTGTATTAGGAGAACAGTTTGGACATCACATCACATAAAACAATCTAATCAACAAGGACAGCATGCGATGATATTGTCTCCACACACTTGTAAAACACACTCTGCAAACAATCTGCTTCCTGGTCTCATAGAAGTGTAAGAAGACAACATCATCACATACCTATCCTTTACACATTAAATAACTAAAAAAAAATAGATATACATAATTACTTCTTCCTCCTTCCCTTCTTCCCACGAGATGGAGGCTCTGGGGAGGGCAAATGCCCACTCTGACGTGTCCTCCTTGGAGATGGTTGGGGAAGAAGGGGAGGAGGAGTAGTATGAGTGGTTGGGGATTCACCAAGCAGAGGAGGAGATAGAGGAGGCCCAGGAGCAGATGGTCCAGGAGCAGATGGTCCAGGAGCTGAGGGTCTTCCTCTTCCTGGTCTGCCTGCCACCTCCCGGAGGACCTGCAAGATATTATTTTGTCCTTCGAGCAGGCGGTTCATTGCGTTTCTAATGAACTCTCTGTGTTCCTGTTGTTCCCTCTGGAACATGCATTTCTATCAGGAAGGCCCTCATCAGCTCCACTTCTGGTATCTCTGGGGGGGATGTTCTCCTCAGGAGGAGCTGGTGCATGGTGGGCTGCTGGTACATGGCAGACTAATGCATGGGGGGCTGCTGCAGGGTTTTCATCTGCATGGAGGGCTTCTTCAGGGGGGGGGGAAAGTGCAGGAATATCTTCCAGTTCTCCCTGAGGTGGAGTGTTACCTTCTGCACCACTCTTATGCCTGGGTGAAGGAGGAGCCTGTTCGTGCTGTGTTTCCTCCTCCCCGGCCTCAGGCTCTGTTTATTTGAAAATGAAAGAAATAGAGATATTAGCACAGTTCCAAATAAAGATGTAAATGTTTTATATTTGAAAGTGTATTAATGAGGCTGCCTTCGTAATTCAATTGTAACCAAAAGCAATCAATATGATTTACATATTTGCAAACCAGTCTTTCGGATATCTAGATGGTTAATATGAATGTATTTTTGCATGTGTGTCTTAAATCTGTTTAATCTGTAGACTAAATACTAAATGTGATGGCTTTTCTTCAAATCCAACTTTCTCAAGGTAATTCTGAATGCGTTTCCGTAATAATGTTTAAAAAAGAGTAATTGCGTTAGTCATATCCCTAAATTATTTTGTGTGTGAATGGGTTATGAGGTGGATGTAAAGAGATTATTAAATGAGTTTACCAGCAGATGAAAGGGGCAGATTCCCGGTATCAATTCCTCCTTCGATACCGACTACGGCCACCTCGGAGATGTTGGGATGCAGCATGCCCTCCCAGCGGCTGTATACTAGACATGTGCAGCCGCGAAAAATTCTGTTCGGATCGATTCGGACCGATTCGAATTTCAGGTTCGGATCGATTGGAATTCGGAAGAAATCGAATGAATTCGTTTCGGATTCATTCGGATTCTTTCGGATTCGTCTGAAATTCGGTTCGGTTCGGGTCGATTCGGTTCGAATCGATTCAGATTTTCAGAATTTCGGCACTGTTAAGTGGGATTTGCTGTGTATTACACTAGTATACTGTACAATACTAGTGTAATACATGGCCATCCGAATCCATCCGAATCCATCCGAATAAATTCGAATCGATTTGGATTTTTTCAGTAGATTCGGCACTGCCGCAATTCAGAAATTCGAATCGATCTGAATTCCGAATTTGGCAAAATTCGTCCGAATTTCGATTCGGACCGAACCGAATCGCACATGTCTACTGTATACAAAAGTCTGTTCCGGCCCGCCACAGGTCCCTGCATGGTATGCATTCTCCCTTGACATCTTCTTCTTGAGTTCACTTCTGCAGTCCCAGAAGCGGTGCTGTATTGATTTGACATCCCTCCTGCACTCCCCCACTGCGTTGAATGCATTTGTTATCTCCAGCAACAACTTTTTCTTATCTGAAGGGGTGGCCTTCGGTACCTGCAGTCTCCTAGCCCTCTCCATATAGGCTGCTATAAGGACCTCCTTCTCCTCCATGTTATACCTCTCCTCCCTCTGCCTGGGCTTCCCCTGTGATCTGAGCCTCTGTTGTCAGGACTGTAATTTGTCCTGTCTGCGCTCCTGCCCTACACCACTCGGCCCAGCCACTTGTTCATCTTCAACAAAGTGACTGGGCCCACCCACCCCTTCCTCTCCCCCTTCATCTCCCCTTCTTCTCCCCCTTCCTCTCTAGTCACTCTCTGTTATAATAACGTCTTATAACTTCAGAGTAGTGTCTAAATATATTTAGATTTGTAGCTATTTAGGAAGTCCTGTACTCTATAATACTGAAGAGTAAGGAAAGAGAGTAAATAGCTATATTTTATCGTATAAAGATTCTGACACTTTTACTACAACATTCAGTTAATATTCACTGAAGTTGTAGATCAAGATTGCAATAAAGTATACACATGCCTTTTGTAGTGGTTGCACACAGAGATAGAAGCTCTTAGGAGAAATGCTTTTGCATAAAAATTAGCCAGTTAGTTTGCATACATATAACTACTTGATTTAATAATATGCTTTTGCAAAACATATAGCAGTTAGAAGTTAGTTAATTGCACAGTCCTCTTAGGCAGATTATAATTAGGAAAGCAGAGTTTGATAACAATGTTAGGCAGCTTCTAAGCATAAATTGTTAATGTTCTTGGCAAGAGAAGGAACCGCTGTATCAAGCATGTCTGAGAATAACTGAGATGCGTTGGCGGTTTGATGACGTCACTGGGTAGTGTGAGAGAGACGGAGTATCAGCTGACAGGCTGGAAGATGAGAGAGACAGTTAAAGTTCCTTTTTAACCCCTTAATGACCGAGGACGTGCAGGGTACGTCCTCAAAAAAAAGGCAGTTAACGCCTGAGGACGTACCCTGCACGTCCTCGGTGTGGAAAGCAGCTGGAAGTGATCCTGCTCGCTTCCAGCTGCTTTCCGGTTATTGCAGTGATGCCTCGATATGGAGGCATCCTGCAATAACCTTACATGGCCATCCGATGCAGAGAGAGCCACTCTGTGGCCCTCTCTGCACCGGACATCGATGGCCGGTATCGTTGGTGGGTGGGAGCCGACTTGGGAGGCGGGTGGGCGGCCATCGGTGTGCCCTCTGACGTCAAGGGGGGCGGGATCGGGGGCGGACTGTTAGGGGGTGCGCACGGGAGCGCGCGTGTGCACGGAGGGTGGCGGGCGGGCGCGTGCACGGGGCGGGAGCGGGTGGGAACCGCTACACTACGGAAAATATTTTTATTAAAATATTGCCCAAATCTTCCAAAATATAAATAAAATCATTATCACAAAAAGAGATTGTGGAGGGGTGGGGGGTTGGTTTTGTGTGGGGGGGAGCTACACTACAGAAAATCTTAATAAAAATTAAAAAAACACATGTTTCTTCTAAACTGGGTACTGGCAGACAGCTGCCAGTACCCAAGATGGCGCAGATTAAGTTAGAGTGGGAGGGTTATAGAGCTGTTTGGGGGGGGGATCAGTGAGGTTGGGG
Organism: Bombina bombina; assembly: GCF_027579735.1. Taxonomy (NCBI): domain Eukaryota; kingdom Metazoa; phylum Chordata; class Amphibia; order Anura; family Bombinatoridae; genus Bombina; species Bombina bombina. The sequence continues at coordinate 65,905,113 of NC_069502.1, read as the reverse complement.
GCTAAGGGGGATAGTACACAGCAGCATAATAGCATATGTAAATATGCTTTCTTAAAAAACACACAAATATAGCTTTTATTTTAGTACTGGCAGACTTTCTGCCAGTACTTAAGATGGCGGGGACAATTGTGGGGTGGGGGAGGGAAGAGAGCTGTTTGGGAGGGATCAGGGGGCCTGATGTTTCAGGTGGGAGGCTGAGCTCTACACTAAATGTGATATTAACCCTGCAAGCTCCCTACAAGCTACCGAATTAACCCCTTCACTGCTAGCCATAATACACGTGTGATGCGCAGCGGCATTTAGCGGCCTTCTAAATACCAAAAAGCAACGCCAAAGCCATATATGTCTGCTATTTCTGAACAAAGGGCATCCCAGAGAAGCATTTACAACCATTTGTGCCATAATTGCACAAGTTGTTTGTAAATGATTTCAGTGAGAAACCTAAAATTGTGAAAAATTTTACGTTTTTTTTAATTTGATCGCATTTGGGCCTAGATCAATACTTGGGGTTGTCTACTACACTACACTAAAGCTAAAATTACCCCAAAAAGCTCCCTACATGCTCCCTAATTAACCCCTTCACTGCTGGGCATAATATACGTGTGGTGCGCAGTGGCATTTAGTGGCATTCTAATTACCAAAAAGCAACACCAAAGCCATATAAGTCTGCTATTTCTGAACAAAGGGGATCCCAGAGAAGAATTTACAACCATTTGTGCCATAATTGCACAAGCTGTTTGTAAATAATTTCAGTGAGAAACAAAAAACCTAACTAAAAAATTGTGAAAAAGTGAACAATTTTTTTTATTTGATCGCATTTGGCGGTGAAATGGTGGCATGAAATATACCAAAATGGGCCTAGATGAATACTTTGGGATGTCTACTAAAAAAAAATATGTACATGTCTATGGATATTCAGAGATTCCTGAAAGATATCAGTGTTCTAATGTAACTAGCGCTAATTTTGAAAAAAAAAGGTTTGGAAAAAGCAAAGTGCTACTTGTATTTATGGCTCTATAACTTGCAAAAAAAAGCAAAGAACATGTAAACATTGGGTATTTCTAAACTCAGGACAAAATTTAGAAACTATTTAGCATAGGTGTTTTTTGGTGGTTGTAGATATGTAACAGATTTTGGGGGTCAAAGTTAGAAAAAGTGTATTTTTTCAATTTTTCCTCATATTTTATAAAATTTTTTATAGTAAATTATAAGATATGATGAAAATAATGGTATCTTTAGAAAGTCCATTTAATGGCGAGAAAAACGGTATATAATATGTGTGGGTACAGTAAATGAGTAAGAGGAAAATTACAGCTAAATACAAACACCGCAGAAATGTAAAAATAGCCCTGGTCCCAAACGGACAGAAAATGGAAAAGTGCTGTGGTCATTAAGGGGTTAATAAACAAACTTTGATTTGCGGTTGATGTATAGGAAACAACTGAGAGTTCATAAGATGATAAGGTCTGAAGAAAGCTTCAATAAAGAAAAACGATATCCAGGTAGAAAATAACAGGATAACAGGGAAATGAGACCTGACAACTAACTTTCCCTATTACTCTCAAATAATCAAGCAAGCAAATAGGGAAAACATGATCCCTTTATAGGCAAGTGATAGGGAGGTGACAGATCCCCCCGGTCAAGACCCCATCCCAGGGAGTCCTGGACCATGCTTCAGGGGATGTCGCGAGTGGTAAGCTGCCAGAAAACATGGGGAATTCAAGTCCGTCATAGGAACCCATGAATTCTCAGAGGCGCTGTAGCCCTTCCAGTGAACCAAATACTCAATGGTATCAATGACGGATCCTGGAGTCCAGAATATGTCCCACTTCATATTCTTCATCATCGTCGATCAATGATGTGCTGGCTAATACATCAGAGTCCACAGTGTTCACATCCCCTCTGAATGGTTTCAATAAAGAAACATGAGATGAAGGGTGGATATGTAGAGAGTCGGGTAATTTTAACACCACTGCATTGTCATTAATGATCCTCAAAACTGGGAATGGCCCCAGAAACTGGGATGCTAGTTTCTTGCTCGGTACCTTCAATTTGATATTTCTGGTGGACAACCATACCAAATCCCCTTCTTTATATGAGGGGGGAGTTGCATGTTTATTGTCATAGTAGGTCTTTTGAGTATCCTTTGCAACTCTTAGGTGGTTTTGTATGGACATTAAGGTGTCCCTTAATTTAGCTGAGTAGTCCAAGACTGATGTGGAATTTGAGTTAAATCCCATATTCGGGAAAGCTGAGGGGTGATACCCATAAGTGGCAAAAAAGGGAGATACACCTGTTGAGCTATTGACTGAGTTGTTATAGGCAAATTCTGCCAACGAAAGCCAATCTGCCCAGTCATCCTGTTGAGTAGAGACGTAACACCTGAGATATTGTTCAAGGGTTTGGTTCAACCTCTCAGTCAACCTGTTAGTCTGTGGATGGAAAGCTGTTGAATATTTAGGAGAGATATTTAATTGTACGCATAGACTTCTCCAAAACTTGGATGTGAATTGTGATCCACAATCGGTTACAACGGATGTAGGCAATCCATGTAATTTCATGAATCACGATATGGGAGATAAACAGTTTAGCAGTAGTTGGAGCGGTAGGTGTTTGTTTTATAGGTATAAAGTGAGCTAGTTTGGTCAAATGGTCTATTACAGCTAAAATAGCTGTGTAACCGTTCGATGGAGGAAGTTCTACTATGAAATCCATACCTATCATTGACCATGGTCTTTCAGGTATCGGTAAGGGTGAAAGTAATCCGAAAGGTTTATTATGTTCTTTCTTCTTCATTGAACAAATCCGACAATTTGAAACATATAGTTGAAGGTCTTGTTTTAGTCGAGGCCACCAAAAACTACGTTTTATGAGATCATAGGTTTTATTTATTCCAGACAGCGGTAGGTCATGATACTGGTGCATAATTTGTTTTCTTAAAATAGGTGGTACATATATTAAATTGTTTAAAGTGAAGAGACCAGTTTCAGGATCTAGGAGACAGTCTTTAGGAATAGTAGAGTCTGTCTGTTGAGCTGATAAAATCTCAGCCTGTAGGGTCGATATTACTCCGAGGATTTTATATGACGGAATGATGCTTATTTTCTCTTCCTCCTCTGTTAAGGCTTGTAGAGATCTGGAGAGTGCATCTGCTTTAATATTATTTTTCCTGGTCTGTATTGTAATAGAAAGTTAAAGCGATCCAAGAAAAGTGCCCATCGTACTTGATGAGACGCGAGTGTCTTGTTCTTCTTTAAATATTGAAGGTTACGATGATCTGTATATATTTTAAATGGTGTTATAGTACCCGCCAATAAATGATGCCAGTGCTCCAGGGCTTGATTATTCTGTTATAATAACGTCTTATAACTTCAGAGTAGTGTCTAAATATATTTAGATTTGTAGCTATTTAGGAAGTCCTGTACTCTATAATACTGAAGAGTAAGGAAAGAGAGTAAATAGCTATATTTTATCGTATACAGATTCTGACACTTTTACTACAACATTCAGTTAATATTCACTGACATTGTAGATCAAGATTGCAATAAAGTATACACATGCCTTTTGTTGTGGTTGCACACAGAGATAGAAGCTCTTAGGAGAAATGCTTTTGCATAAAAATTAGCCAGTTAGTTTGCATACATATAACTACTTGATTTAATAATATGCTTTTGCAAAACATATAGCAGTTAGAAGTTAGTTAATTGCACAGTCCTCTTAGGCAGATTATAATTAGGAAAGCAGAGTTTGATAACAATGTTAGGCAGCTTCTAACCATAAATTGTTAATGGTCTTGGCAAGAGGAGGAACCGCTGTATCAAGCATGCAGACAGTAAGTTGAGACACAGAGTTTAAAATACTTGCGGTTAAGGTGTTGCTTGCCAGATAGAGAGTCGAGGTGATAAAGAGCTCAGCAATCCGGTATAGTGTTAGCTAACAGATAGTCCGTGCTCGTTCTCAGATGATGTTTGGCAGATCAGATGACCGGCTTCTAATTGCTGCAGAGAGAGAGCGTTGCACACTGAAGCTGTGAGCGGTCTGAGAATAACTGAGATGCGTTGGCGGTTTGATGACGTCACTGGGTAGTGTGAGAGAGACAGAGTTTCCGCTGACAGGCTGGAAGGTGAGAGAGACAGTTAAAGTTCCTTTTTAATAAACAAACTTTGACTTGCGGTTGATGCATAGGAAACAACTGAGAGTTCATAAGATGATAAGGTCTGAAGAAAGCTTCAATAAAGAAAAACGATATCCAGGTAGAAAATAACAGGATAACAGGGAAATGAGTCCTGACAACTAACTTTCCCTATTACTCTCAAATAATCAAGCAAGCAAATAGGGAAAACATGATCCCTTTATAGGCAAGTGATAGGGAGATGCCCTAAAGAGTTTAAAGGGAAAGCAGTCCGTGACACTCTCCCCCTTCATCCCCCCTCCTTGTCCCTCTCTCCTGCATAACCTGCTCCCTAACCTCCTCAATAACCTGCTCCCTAACCTGCTGTGTAGTAAGCTGTAAGAACTCCTCTCTGATCTCCTGCCTCGGCTCTCCCCTAGCCCTCCTTCCCGCCATACTCGTTCCAAATGTGAAAGTGCCCAAATTAAAGGGGGGTCAAAATAATGAACTAAAAGTAAAAGGTGCTCAAACTGTGAATGATGTTAAAAAAATAGGGTAAGAGTTATTATTTAACAGACAAACGTATAAAAAAACTGAGTGAATAAGGGTATGTAAACAATAAGTTGGTGTAAATCAACCAAATTCTAACTATGGGATGGGTATGGGATTAAAGGGAATGTGGTATGGAGTGTATGTGTGTGTATGTAGTGCTACTGATATGCGTATGTATGTATTGAATGTGTTTGCGTGTAAATGTGTTTATGTAATATACAAAAAAACAGCACTCGCACACTCACCCAGACAAACTCTCACTCTCTCTCTCACTAACTAACTCTCACTCTATCTCTCTCACTAACTAACTCTCACTCACTAACTAACTCTCACTGTCTGTCACTAACTAACTCTCACTCACTAACTCTCTGTCTCTCACTAAATAACTTGCTAACTCTCAGAAACCTCCAATGCCTAGACCTGCACCTATCTCGAAAAAGCAATACAGTCAAAGAAGCCAAGTTTCTAGCGTGCTTATATACCCTATGTAAATGGTTAATGATGTACCGGTTTGCAAAGTAAAGGAGGTCCAGGTGTGCTTTAGTGATGATTTGTATGTGTGCAATGTGGAGTAGTTGTTTTAATTTGTGCATGCTCATATGGCGTTTGTAAATGCACATATGCATTTGTGGAATGTGTATTATGTGATGATGTCATAGTGATCGTTTTGCATAAGATTCTCCTAATTTAGTATCCCAAAATCTAAATGTTGATTTCTGTTTGTATCGTATTTCTTATGTCAGTATATTTATAAGAATCTTAGCATTTACTCTCCAAATAATATGTTAGTATATAGCAGGGTTATAACTGATATATTTAACTATCTTTCTTTAAACTAAAACCCACAATCAAACATACATTTGCTAAGACAATAAAATTAATATAAATACCTGAATTCTTTTTATTAGTAAATAATTATGAGCACATTGAAACATATATTTGTAAGAATCAGAATGAGTCAACACTATCGGCTAGATTTGGAGTTTTGTCGGTAACGACCCGAAAAACTAACGCCGGCTTTTTTCTGGCCGCACCATAAAAACAACTCTGGTATTGAGAGTCCACATAAAGGCTGCGTTAGGCTCCAAAAAAGGAGCGTAGAGCATTTTTAACGCAGCTTCAACTCTCGATACCAGAGTTGCTTACGCAAGCGGCCAGCCTCAAAAACGTGCTTGTGCACGATTCTCCCATAGGAAACAATGGGGCTGTTTGAGCTGAAAAAAAACCTAACACCTGCAAAAAAGCCGCGTTCAGCTCCTAACGCAGCCCCATTGTTTGCTATGCGGAAACACTTCCTACGTCTGCACCTAACACCCTAACATGTACCCCGAGTCTAAACACCCCTAACCTTACACTTATTAACCCCTAATCTGCCGCCTCCGCTATCGCTGACCCCTGCATATTATTATTAACCCCTAATCTGCCGCTCCGTAAACCGCCGCTACTTACATTATCCCTATGTACCCCTAATCTGCTGCCCTAACATCGCCGACCCCTATATTATATTTATTAACCCCTAATCTGCCCCCCACAACGTCGCCTCCACCTGCCTACACTTATTAACCCCTAATCTGCCGACCGGACCTGAGCACTACTATAATAAAGTTATTAACCCCTAATCCGCCTCACTAACCCTATAATAAATAGTATTAACCCCTAATCTGCCCTCCCTAACATCGCCGACACCTAACTTCAATTATTAACCCCTAATCTGCCGACTGGAGCTCACCGCTATTCTAATAAATGTATTAACCCCTAAAGCTAAGTCTAACCCTAACACTAACACCCCCCTAAGTTAAATATAATTTACATCTAACGAAATTAATAATCTCTTATTAAATAAATTATTCCTATTTAAAGATAAACACTTAGCCAATCGGATTGAACTTGATTCTGATTGGCTGATTCCATCAGCCAATCAGAATATTCCTACCTTAATTCCGATTGGCTGATAGAATCCTATCAGCCAATCGGAATTCGAGGGACGCCATCTTGGATGATGTCCCTTAAAGGAACCTTCATTCGGCTAGTAGGCGTCGGGAGAAGAGGATGTTCCGCGTCGGAGGTCTGCAAGATGGATCCGGAAGAAAGAAGATTGAAGATGCCGTTGATAGAAGACTTCATCCGGATCATGGACCTCTTCAGCTCCCGCTTGGATGAAGACTTCATCCGGATCATGGACCTCTTCAGCTCCCCGCTTGGGCTTGGATCAGGACATCGGAGGAGCTCTTCAGGACGGATCGGTGAACCTGGCAGGGTGAAGATAAGGTAGGAAGATCTTCAGGGGCTTAGTGTTGGGTTTATTTAAGGGGGGTTTGGGTTAGATTAGGGGTATGTGGGTGGTGGGTTGTAATGTTGGGGGGGGGTATTGTATGTTTTTTTTTACAGGCAAAAGAGCTGAATTCTTTGGGGCATGCCCCGCAAAGGGCCCTGTTCAGGGCTGGTAAGGTAAAAGAGCTTTGAACTTTAGTAATTTAGAATAGGGTAGGGCATTTTTTTTGGGGGGCTTTGTTATTTTATTAGGGGGCTTAGAGTAGGTGTAATTAGTTTAAAATTGTTGTAATATTTTTATTATGTTTGTAAATATTTTTTTATTTTTTGTAACTTAGTTCTTTTTTATTTTTTGTACTTTAGCTAGTTTATTTAATTGTATTTATTTGTAGGAATTGTATTTAATTAATTTATTGATAGTGTAGTGTTAGGTTTAATTGTAGGTAATTGTAGGTATTGTATTTAATTAATTTATTGATAGTGTAGTGTTAGGTTTAATTGTAACTTAGGTTAGGATTTATTTTACAGGTAATTTTGTAATTATTTTAACTAGGAAGCTATTAAATAGTTCTTAACTATTTAATAGCTATTGTACCTGGTTAAAATAATTACAAAGTTGCCTGTAAAATAAATATTAATCCTAAAATAGCTATAATATAATTATAATTTATATTGTAGCTATATTAGGATTTATTTTACAGGTAAGTATTTAGCTTTAAATAGGAATAATTTATTTAATAAGAGTTAATTAATTTCGTTAGATGTAAATTATATTTAACTTAGGGGGGTGTTAGTGTTAGGGTTAGACTTAGCTTTAGGGGTTAATACATTTATTAGAATAGCGGTGAGCTCCAGTCGGCAGATTAGGGGTTAATAAGTGTAGGCAGGTGGAGGCGACGTTGTGGGGGGCAGATTAGGGGTTAATAAATATAATATAGGGGTCGGCGGTGTTAGGGGCAGCAGATTAGGGGTACATAAGGATAACGTAGGTGGCGGCGCTTTGCTGTCGGCAGATTAGGGGTTAATAAGTGTAGGTAGGTGGAGGCGACGTTGTGGGGGGCAGGTTAGGGGTTAATAAATATAATACAGGGGTCGGCGGTGTTAGGGGCAGCAGATTAGGGGTACATAAGTATAACGTAGGTGGCGGTCGGCAGATTAGGGGTTAAAAAAATTTAATCGAGTTGCGGCGATGTGGGGGGACCTCGGTTTAGGGGTACATAGGTAGTTTATGGGTGTTAGTGTACTTTAGAGCACAATAGTTAAGAGCTTTATAAACCGGCGTTAGCCCAGAAAGCTCTTAACTACTGACTTTTTTCCTGCGGCTGGAGTTTTGTCGTTAGATGTCTTACGCTCACTTCAGACACGACTCTAAATACCGGAGTTAGAAAGATCCCATTGTAAAGATAGGATACGCAATTTACGTAAGGGGATCTGCGGTATGGAAAAGTCGCGGCTGAAAAGTGAGCGTTAGATCCTATTTTGAGTGACTCCAAATACCGGCGGTAGCCTAAAACCAGCGTTAGGAGCCTCTAACGCTGGTTTTCACGGCTAACGCCAAACTCAAAATCTAGGCCTATATGCGTTAAAACAAAAACTATTTAAAATATGCTATGCAGAATTAATGCAAATTTATCTCATTCACAGTAAAAATTTCAACCAGTTAATACAATGAGACTTAAAACCTTTAACTACTAACATCCAAGTAATACAACTCTAATAGTGTTTAGGAAACAATAGGGCAATATATAGATACATATGCTCAGCTATTTAGCTGCAATTTATTCTAATACAATTCTAATTTGGATACTAAAAATACATATATTCTTACTGTGAACAATTGCTTTAAAAGAATTTCTTAGCATACAAAAGATAAACTTGATCCTACACAGGGCTATGAATATAAGCAAAAATACAGACTGCTCTTTAAATGTATGTATTATAACTTTACTATGTTCTTACCAATAATCTTTTACATATATATATATATACTTTATGATAATATTCAGCTTCAAGACTTGTCCCACCTCATATAAAATAAGTGTGATTGCAATGGATAAGAAGAAGTATGGCCCACTTTGTTTTATAGTTTGACTGTCTCCCTCGCAACAGTTTCAGTCAGTTACAAAATCAGCAGCCAGTGTCCTTTCCCCTATCCTGCATACAACTTATATTCTTTAACCATTGGTGTGGAATATGGGTGGCCCTTCAGAATCTGCTTTGTTATTGGCCCTTACGAAGCTGATCATCCCATTGGTTCAGTATATATTGTTGTTATGGAAACACATCCTTTAAACAGTTAAGTCTCTTAATTGCTATACCAGGTTTTGGCCCTTCTGTGGCAGCGTTGCAACACAAACAAATTCACATTTAACCATTTCTAAACATTTTTAACATCTTAATTATTCTTATAAAATGATTATTTAATCAGATCATAACTTTTTGCATCAATCACATACAACCCCAATTATAGATGGGTAGTATCAGATCATTTTTCTGATTATTCTGATACCAAATATGTTATATTATTAACATTGTATTATATTAAAGTAACTTATATTGCTAACTATTCAAGATTGATAATATTTAAATCCTGACATTTTATTCATGTAGATACAGCATGCTTCACATTTTACAATTTCTGTATGTATGAATTGATGCCTGCAATAGAAAGGGAAATAATTGTTAGAAATGATTCAAGCATTCATATGTCTATTTGCAATATTGTTAATGTAGTTATTATTCAATATAGCAATTATTTTTTAATATAGTATGTTGTCTGAATATATGTACATGTATATATATACACACACATGTATTAATTTCTATGCTGTTTTTTTTTAACAATGGGTTCATTGTAATTTCCATTTAACCTATTACAGATTTGAATTTATTTTTCATATCTATTCACTGCAGCAATTATTTAATTAATATAATATGTTGTCTGAATATATGTATATGTATATATACACACATGTATTAATTTCTCTGCTGTCTTTTAACAATGGGTTTATTTCAATTATTTCTTTTTCAAGGATAATATATTTTTTATTTATGTCACCCAAGGACTGCCAATGCTAATTTGTTTGGTTCCTGCACATGGATTTTTTTATAGGAAACAACTTACACAGAGCTGTGAAATGTCTCTGTTTGTCAATTTGGTTTTTGCCCTCCTGCAGTGCTGTTAGCTTCAAAGACTATGTTATCTTTTAATTAGGATGAATGTGTTTTCATCCATCCAAAACCATTTGGCCAGGGGTTGTTTTATAGTAAATAGAACTGTTGTTATCCAAAACTTATGAGATACAAAATACAGATGGTTTTAGAGTAGAGATAGGGGTCAGGGATCATCTGATAGAAATTTTAAATTCACACCTCAGTGGGACATCTTTTGGGAACAGTCCTTTCTTTGAAAAGATTTAATGGCCCTATCCTATCTCCACAGTTTAAACTCTGATCTTCCTCAAAGATAGAGGTTAATTAGACCAAAAGTTTTATTGGATGCATTCTACATTTTGTATACTGAATGTGGGAGGATGGGACAGAAGTCTCAAGTAAATTTTTCTGAATGAATTGAATCATTTTCTACTGACCAGTCAAACATATGATTAAAATATGTATATACATTTATTAATCTTTACATATACCTTGACTTGTAAACGGTTATTTTTTTAATAATGCTTTCTAATCGGCAATGCGAATGTTTTGTTTGTGTATCAGTGTGCAGTTCATTTTTCATGTTGTTTTGTTCCGTGATGCAGATCGCAACGTATTTTCCTAATCCTCGTTTAGTGTAAATGTTGTGTAGTATTAGTTGTAAAGGATTGTGAATGTTGAATGCGTATGTGCTATGTTGTGTGAGCGATTGTTGTTTGTACATTTGATCTGATTTTAGTTTGTGTCCATAATGTTGTATGGGTGATATGACAGAGCAGTGTGTAGTTCTCGCGACATCGAGTGTTGGAAGAAAAAGCTGTGTATTCTTCAGTTTGCATTGATCTCTATTGGAAAATCCATTACGCGTCCGTCATTACGCTAGGGAAATAAATGCGGTACTCGTATTACCGCGATGCATAATGAGGTTCTTTTCAGACTTGTAATCCCGACGTTATGAAAAGTGCGCAATGAAAATAATGCACACGCTAATTGCGAGCAGCCATTATGCCATAACGTGTAATCTAGCTGTATGTTAAGTATGTAATTCTTCTGTAGTTAATGGTCATTTAAGCCATGCAACAGAATTTGAATAATAACTTTTGAACAAGATTGGGTATTAAAATTAAAAAGAGAAAAACAATTAGGATTTTGTCCCTGCTTCAGTTACAAAATTGCTTTATTTAATCAAGCCATAGGAATAGCAGATTATATAATAACAAGGTCACATTTTATAAAGGGAAAACATTATGAATTAATTTGAATGAAATTACATTTCCTGCATCCTATTTCTTCACAAGCTGTAAAAACATTGTGTAAGTAAAAAACAAGTCTTATGAAACTGGATAAATTAATCAGATGTTGATCTGTTTTTACATTATTAAACTGTATTTATAGTATCACTTTTGTTTGCATTTGGATCTGTTTCAAAAATGAGAAATCTATTTGAAGGCAGAATGTTATTTTAATTACGATGTTCCTCTGGTAGACCTCTACTCACTTCAAAGCCTCACAAACATATTTCTTTTGTAGATAGAAATCAGAGAAATGAAAGATACAGTATTGTGATCTGGCTTAAGATCTGAGAACATTATATTCCAGGACATTTATTCTAAAGAACGAAATGTTATGCTGTGTGTTGCAGAAGAAGAAGAGTCATGGAGTGCATCTTCTTGTGGATTTTTGTTGGGTTTTCAAGACAAACCCGTTCCAGTCCATTAGAAAAGCCAGTTATTTTCTGGTTTTCCAGAGGCATAGTCCTGAAATCACTTCCCATAAACTTTGCATTGAAAGAATTTAAAGAGACAGTCAAGTCCAAAATAAACTTTCATGATTCAGATAGGACATGTAATTTTAAACAACTTTCCAATTTACTTTTATCACCAATTTTACTTTGTTCTCTTTGTATTTTTAGTTGAAAGCTAAACCTAGGAGGTTCATGGGCTAATTTCTTAGACCTTGAAGGCCGTCTCTAATCTGAAAGCATTTTGACAGTTTTCCAGCACTAGAGGGCATTAGTTCATGTGTTTCACATAGATAAGATTGAGCTCACACACGTGAATTTATAGGAGTGAGCACTGATTGGTTAAAATGCAAGTCTGTCAAAAGAACTGAAAAAAGGGGGCAGTTTGCAGAGGCTTAGATACAAGGTAATAACAGAGGTAAAACGTGTATTATTATAACTGTGTTTGCTATGCAAAACTAGGGAATGGGTAATAAAGGGATTATCTATCTTTTTAAACAACAACAATTCTGATGTTGACTGTCCCTTTAACATTGGTATTTACAGGATGTTTGACTTCAATATCCTTGCCCTAGTCAAAAACTGGTTGAGCTCTTCTTTTTGTGTATGCAAATTATGTCCCTCGGGTATTATGCTTTTTAAGGTTATGGCAGGAAACCAAATGTAGACCAGTTTCCCAATGTGTGCAATGGGATATGTCTACACCTCATGCACTTCAGCTTCTCTCTTTTTGTGCATGCAAAGTGTTACCCTTGGGAGATTAGTCTCCAAAAAACTTTGATGGAGGAAAACCAGATAAATAAAACAAAAGGATATAGCAGCCCTTGGAGGTGCGCTAAAAATAGGAACAAACAAAAGGTGGTCTATAGGCAAATGACAGTCCTAGGTATATATTTCAGATCTGATGTTGTGGCAGCACTCCCAGCAATAATGGATCACAGTACAAGTCCTGAAAGATAGAAGAGGAGGCGCCTAATGGTGTAATATCGTCAGTCATAAGGACATCCAGGAGTACAAACAAATGGAAGCTCACAAGAGCGTTGGCAAACACAGCAGACTCACCTTCAGAATTAAACAGTCAATCATGAGGTGAAGCGTACACCAATCAGAGTGACCCTCGCCAGCCACATCAGAAGGAGTGTCAGAGGGAATCCACCAATCGGTCGGCCCAAAAAAGGAGGTGTTTAGCATCCAGGGTAAACAACCAATATAATACTCAAAGCAGAGCAGGATATAGTAAAAGCTTTTATAAAAACAGTTGAAAGGACAGCAAAGCGTTTCTCGGCTCTTACACCATTTCATCAGGCTGTTAATACTACTCAATGCCACACCCTATTTAAAACTCCATCAACCAATCGTGAACAAATATGACGAGATGCCCCTTTTGGGTGCCCCGCCTCTGGCATGGTGCAAATACCTCTAACTCATAAGGATACATAGCAGACATACAGATTTGCAACATGTTACAAATAACAAAACATAATATCAACTAAATAAAATAAATACATAATAAGAAATCAAATGGCATTTACAAATTAGGATGTATAAATGCATTTTATTGATTGGTATATCAAATGCTGGCATTTGTAAATCCACTTTAATAAATGATAATCTCGACCATTCTGTTAAGTGCATTTATAAAGTACCCACAATAGTGAGTCATCATATCTTCATGTGGCAAGAAGTTTTCTTCCAGGCTGCGACACTGTTGACGATGTCGGGGGTGGTGGATTAGGGGTATTTAGACTGGAGTTTATGTTAGGGTGTTAGGTTTTAACGTAACTTTCTTTTCCCCATAGACATCAATGGCCATTCCGCGATCGCAGGTGTTAGTTTTTTTCTAACACTTTCTCTCCATTGATGTCTATGGGGGAAAGTGTGCACGAGCACGTAAAGTCAGGCCTTGGTTTTTGTGAGGTATGGAGCTTAATGCACCATACCGTATAACAAAAGAAGGTTTTTCAGTAACTTGTAATGGCAGCGCTATGAAAAGTGCGATATCGCTAATTTTTTTGCATTATTTACGCACCCGGTTTAGAGCACAACTTGTAATCTGGGTCATTGTTTGCTATAGAGAATATCTAGTAACATATGAGAGCAACAGTGATTTTATGTTAAAGCTTGCTAGTGTCTTTATAGTCCTCTTGATGTGTGTCTTTAGGAGATCTCATATGAAGATATGATGACACACTATTGTGGGTACTTTATAAATGCACTTAACAGAATGGTTGAGATCATCATTTATTGAAGTGGATTTACAAATGCCAGCATTTAATATACCAATCAAGAAAATGCACTTATACATTCTAATTTGTGAATGCCATCTGATACTAACGCTCATTTCTTATTATGTATTTATTTTATTTTATTTAGTTGATGATAATGTTTTGTTATTTGTAACATGTTGCAAATCTGTATGTCTGCTCTGTATCCTAGAGGTATTTGCACCATGCCGGAGGCGAGGCACCCAAAAGGGGCGTCTTGACATACTTGTTAATGATTGGTTGATGGGGGTTTTAAATAGAGCGTCGGATTGAGTAGTATTAACAGCCTGAAGAAACATTGTATGAGCCGAGAAACGCGTTGCTGTCTTTGAAACTGTTTTATTAAAGCTTTTACCATAACCCCATTCTGCTTTGAGTATTATATCAGGTGGTTACCCTGGACGCTACACACCTCCTTTTTTGCACCGACCGAGTTGCGGATTTCCTCTAAAACTCCATCTAAAGCGGCTGGCAAGGGTCACTCTAATTGGTGGAGGCTTCCCCTCGTGATTGGCTGTGTGATTCCGGGAGTGAGTCTGCCGGGCGGTTCTGAGGCCTCGGCCTGCTCATTGTAGCACAGTGTGTGCCAACACTTTTGTGAGTTTCCATTTGTTTGTCCTCCTGCATGTTCTTATGACTCACGATATTACACCATTAGGAACCTCCTCTTCTGTCTTTCAGGACTTGTACTGAAAACCAGATAAGAAGTGGCGCTTAGAAGGAAAGAGCTGCACCTCACTGATGATGCCTTCTAAAGGCCAAAATGCATGAGCGGGTTAATCACGTCTCTTGTTCATAGAGGGTGTGACTGGTAGTTTGGTTCTTGACTGTGCTTTTTAAAAAGGAATAGACTGATATTGCAGAAAAGGCACATTCTGGGTTAAAAGAGGCTACTCCTGGGGGTTTGTTTATCCATAGTACTAGCTATTTTATTTTTGTTTACTACCTGGCCGAACACTTCTCTTTTCTGCAAAATCTCTTTTGGTTTATTTAAAAATGTTATTTATAACAGTACACAACATTGTATGACATTGTTAACTGCAGATAATTATTTTATTGAACAGTAATTGTTTTTATCTGCTTTTACATAGATAGCCTGTAAACACAGAGGACCTGATGATCTAAAGCTTCTCTGGGCTTGTGAGACTCTATAAGAAATCTCATCAGTACTAGTCCCGGTTCTAATTCTACAAAAGGGTGTTCTCTGCTTTTAAGTATGTGAAGGCGATGGATACATTACAATAGTGCTCACAAAGAAACATAATTAAAATAATCTTACAAAAATAAATAAAATATTGAAATAAAATATGTAGTAAAAAATTGTATTGTTCAATCATGTTAAAAATCATGATTGTTTAAATTGCTTTTGTATTTCCCCCAGAAAAAAACTTTATCAAGCAGTGATTCAACCTACTCCCAGCTGATGAGTGGCAATAACCAAGAAACAGCTGTCCTGGGATTGGTTTGAATCACTGTACTAACCCTAGCTAAGCTTAAAAGCTGTGTAATGCGGCGATACTATGGCGTAAAGGGAAGTCTGCCTTAAAAAGCAGGCTAGAAGTTAAAAAGTGAGTCATTGTGAACTTCATTTGCATATCTCACCCAGAATCCTTTGCTGCATTGGAAACAATGTAATCAGAGAGTTTCTGTGGTCTAGTCAAGTCTTCTGACTTGTCTAGATTTGTTAATGGTTTACACAATGAGTTATTTTCTCTACATTTTGTATTTAGTGGAGGATTTTAAACTTACTTTTTGCCTCCCCATAATTTAAATTGCTGATATATATATATATATATATATATATATATATATATATATATATATATATATATATCATCAGGCACAGAGAAGGCACTCGCTGTGTCTTATCCAAAAGCAACTTTAATAAGTGACGCTTCGGGGTTACCCACGTCTTCAAACAAACATACCGCATATAATTATGTACTCACCCACCTTTTATAGTGAACAAACATTTGGAAGTGCAGAGCGGTGCTGCCGACAGCGTTCCCGGAAGTGACTCCATTATATGCACTTACAGGGGGAAACATCTTGTTATCTGGAAGCAGATACAATCTATACAGAGTAATCGCTATTATAGAATTCCAATTGCAACATAATAGACTTTTACAAAAAGACACCTTTTAGCTAGATGCATGGTAAAAAATACTAGTGGATACATACCATAGAGTAACTTATATTCAAACAGAATCATGATGTAGGTTGTTTCTAGTATCCTAAATCTATTCTTGTATATCTGCATAAAAGGTTATTTCTTTAGTATCTAGCTAAAAGGTGTCTTTTTGTAAAAGTCTATTATGTTGCAATTGGAATTCTATAATAGCGATTACTCTGTATAGATTGTATCCGCTTCCAGATAACAAAACGTTTCCCTCTGTAAGTGCATATAATGGATATATTAGACATAGTACCCTGTTGAGGATGTATATAATGATACAATGTTACCAGATGCCATATTATGTTTACACGGTTTGTTTATTTTAAATAGGCACTGCTGATTCAGCGTCGGGTTGCTAGGGTTACAGATGTTACGTAACACAACCTTGGGGGAGAAGTCACTTCCAGGAATGCTGTCGGCAGCGCCGCTCTGCACTTCCAAATGTTTGTTCACTATAAAAGGTGGGTGAGTACATAATTATATGCGGTATGTTTGTTTGAAGACGGGGGTAACCCCGAAACGTCACTTATTAAAGTTGCTTTTGGATAAGACCCAGTGAGTGCCTTCTCTGTGCCCGATGATATGTTATGTTTTGATGTGCACCCTGGGCACTACGGACGCTGACAGTCCTGCAAAATACCTAGAGTGCTTCACCACTATTGATGTTTATATATATATATACAGTATATATATATATATATATATATATATATATATATATATATATATATATATATTTATACTGTATATATATATATATATATATATATATATATATATATATATATATATATATATACATGTGTGCATGTGTATGTATGTGTGAGTGCATGTACAGTATATATGTGTGTATGGATGTGCGGCGGACATGATTCGCTATAACGGATCATGTCTGTCCGCACCTACATAAATAGACCCCATACACTCATGCGGACACATACATATATAGATGTACAAATAGACACACATTCACTCATACAGATACATAGACAGATGTACAAATAGACACACATAGATTCATTCATACAGACACATAGACAGATGTAGAAATAGACACACATACACTCATACAGACAAACAGATGTACAAAGACACACATACACTCATACAGACACATACATAGATGTACAAATAGACACACATACATTCATACAGACACACACACACATTCATATAGACACACAGATGAACACATAGACACATATACATTCATAAAACACATACACAGATGTACAAAGTAACACATACATCCATACAGAAACATACACAGATGTACAAATAAACACACATGCACTCATACAGACACACAGATGTACACATAGACACATAATCACTCACACAGACAAACACAAAGATGTACAGATACATACATTTATTCAGACACACACATATGTTTAAATAGACACACATACATTTATACAGACACATACAAAGATGTACAAATAGACACACATATATTCATACAGACACACAGATGTACAATAGATACACATACATTCATACAAACACATACACATATATAAATAGACACACATACACTCATACAGACATGCAGATGTACAAAGACACACATACACTCATTCAGACACATACATAGATGTACAAATAGACACTCATACAGAGACATACACAGATGTACAAATATACACACATACACTCAATCAGACACATACATAGATGTACACATAGTCACACATACACTCATACAGACACCAATGTACAATAGACACACATATACTTATACAGACACACAGATGTACAAAGACACACATACACTCATACAGACACATACATAGATGTACAAATAGACACACATATACTCATACAGATACATACACAGATGTGCAAATAGACACACATACACTCATACAGACACATACACAAATGCATAAATAGACACACATACATTCATACTAACACATACACAGATGCACAAATAGACAAATATACAGACACATACACAGATGTACAAATAGACAAACATACACTAATACAGACACATACACAGATGTAAAAAGACACCTATACATTCATACAGACACATACATAGATGTAAAAAAAATCACATACACTCATACAGACACAGATGTACACACAGACACACATACATTCATACAGACACATACACAGTTGTACAAATAGACACACATACATTCATACAGACAGATACACAGATGTACAGTTAGACACACATACATTCATACAGACACACAAATGTACAAACAGACACACATAAATTCATACATACAGACACACACACACACACACAGATGTACAAATAGACACACATACACTCATACAGACACACAGATGTACAAAGACACACATACATTCATACAGACACATTCACAGATGTACAAATAGACACACATACATTCATACAGACAGATACACAGATGTACAGTTAGACACACATACATTCATACAGACACACAAATGTACAAACAGACACACATAAATTCATACATACAGACACACACACACACACAGATGTACAAATAGACACACATACATTTATACAGGCACATAGATGTACAAATACACACATACATTCATACAGACACATACACAGATGTACACAAAGACACACATACACTCATACATACAGACACACACACAGATGTACAAATAGACACACAAACACTCACACAGACACACACAAAGATGTACAGACACACATACATTTATACAGACACACACATATGTACAAATAGACACACATACATTCATACAGACACATACAAAGATGTACAAATAGACACACATACATTCATACAGACACACAGATGTACAAATAGACACACATATATTCATGCAAACACATACACAGATATAAATAGACACACATACACTCATACAGACATGCAGATGTACAAAGACACACATACACTCATTTAGACACATACATAGATGTACAAATAGACATACAGACACATACACAAATGCATAAATAGACACACATACGTTTATACAAACATACACATATTCACAAATAGACACACATACACAGTTGTACAAATAAACATACACTAATACAAAAACATACACAGATGTACAGACACATATACATTCATACAGACACATACATAGATGTACAAATAGACACACATACACTCATACAGACACCGATGTACAATAGACACACACACATACAGACACATACATAGATGTACAAATAGACACACATACACTCATACAGACACATACACAGGTGTACAAATATACACTCATACATATTTCATACAGACACACACACATTCATATAGACACACGGATGAACAAATAGACACATATACATTCATAAAACATAAACATAAACAATAAGATGTACAAAGACACACATACATTCATACAGACACATACACAGATGTACAAATAGACACACACACACTTATACAGACACACAGATATACAAAGACACACATACATTCATACAGACACATACACATATGTACAACGACACACATACACTCATTCAGACACATACATAGATGTACAAATAGACACACATACACTGATGCAGAAACATACACAGATGTACAAATAGACACACATACACTCATACAGACACATACACAAATTAATAAATAGACACACATACATGCATACAAACACATACACAGATGCACAAATAGACACACATACAGACACATACACAGTTGTACAAATAGATAAACATACACTAATACAAACACATATACTGATGTACAAAGACACATATACAGACACATACATAGATATACAAATAGACACACATACACTCATACAGACACATACATAAATGTACAAATAGACACACTTACACTCATACAGACACGGATGTACAATAGACACATACACTTATACAGACACACAGATGTACAAAGACACACATACACTCATACAGACACATACATAGATGTACAAATAGGCACACATACACTCATACAGACACATACACAGATGTACAAATTTATACACATACATATTTCATACAGACACACAAACATTTATATAGACACACAGATGAACAAATAGACACATATACATTCATAAAACACATACACAGATGTACAAAGACACACATACATTCATACAGACACATACACAGATGTATAAATAGACACATACACTCATACAGACACACAAATGTACAAACAGACACACATACATTCATACAGACACACACAGATGTACAAATAGATGCATTTATTCATACAGACAAACAGATATACAAAAAGACACACATACATTTATACAGGCGCATAGATGTACAAATAGACACACATACCTTCATACAGACACATACACAAATGCATAAATAGACACACAAGTAGATAAACATACACTAATACACCAAGACACATATACATTGATGTACAAATAGACACACATACATAGATAATAATTGGATACTTGTATAATGCACAACCTTGAAGTTAATCGACTCGCGGCACTGATAACAGGTATTATTATTACCCAACGTAATGGTACTTATTTTACCAACCTCGGAAGGATGAGTGGACATTGCCAGGATTGAACCTGCAACCTTTGGGTTGCCACAGACCTCTATAACAGTGAATTAGCACAATGAGCTATCTGTCCAGCTTAGATGTACAAATAGACACACATACACTCATACAGACACACAGAGGTACAAATACACACATGCATTCATACAGACACATACACAGATGTAAAAATAGATGCATACATTAATACAGACACACAAATGTACAAACAAACACACATACACTCATACAGACACATACATAGAAGTAAAAATAGACACACATACATTCATACAGACACATACATAAATGTACAAATAGACACACATACACTCATACAGACACATACACAGATGAACAACTAGACACACATACATTCATACAGACACATACACAGATGCACAGACACACATATACTCATACAGACACAAATATATTTGTACGCATATATGCAGATACACATAGAAACAGTCACTGAAACTCCAAGATACATGATCATGGCTCTCAGCAAAATGCGTAAGAGAAGTGTCAGGGAAGCACTTACCTTCATTGATAGTATTCTCGTTCAGCAAGATTACAAGTTTTGTGGTACGGCTATACCGCTGAAAAATTAGCCATTGCGCGCAGTTTCAGGCAGCGGTAACATTTTAGCCTTTACGCAACTCTCCATTCCGCACTCAAAAAATGGATTTTGAGTGCAGGATTTTCATTGCGCCGTATTAAAAGTTGTTTGCTCAGGCTACTACGCTAGCGTTATAGCTTATACCGCCACGATCCATTCAGCTATCTGAGACCAGTAGTTATGGATTTTGCGAAACAAAAATGTTTCACAAAACTCATAACAAAAATGTTACAAAGTACACTAACACCCAAAACCTACACTATTAACCCCTAAACCGCCATCCCCAGCATCACAAATACTATATAAAACCTATTAACCCCTAATCCGCCGCCCATCCATATCGTCAACACTAAAATAAAGTATTAACCCCTAAACAGCCATCCACCCGCATTGCAAATACTATAATAAACCTATTAACCCCTAAACCTCCGCACACCCACATCGCTAATACTATATTTAACATATTAAGCCCTAAACCGCCGGCCACCCACATTGCTACTACTATAATAAACCTATTAACCCCTAAACCGCCAGCCCCCATTTCACTACTACTATAATAAACCTATTAACTCCTAAACCGCCGGCCCCCCCACATCGCTACTACTATAATAAACCTATTAACCCCTAAACCGCTGGCCCCCACATCACTAATACTAAAATAAAACTTTTAACCCCTTAACTCGGGCCCCCCCCCCTTACATCGCAACACACTAAATTGAACAATTAACCCCTAAACCTAACACCCCCCCTAACTTTAAATTAAACTTACAATATAACTACCGTCAAATAAATAAAAAACTTTCCTCTGAAATAAAAAAAACTAAGATTAAAATATAAATGAACCTAACTTACTATTTAAAAAAAATAAAAATAAAATAAAAATAAAAAAACCTAAATTACTATGTTAAAAAATCCTAACACTATGAAAAAGTTTAAAAAACCTAACATTACAACCCCCCCTCCACTAATATTACGAAAATTAAAAATAATCTAACATTACAAAAAAAAACCACTAACATTACAAAAAATAAAAAAAATCTAAGATTACAAAAAATTACAAAATTACAAAATTATCTAAAATAATAAAAATTAAACCTAATCTAATAGCCCTATAAAAAAAAAAGCCAACCCAAAATTTAAACATCCCCTAATCTATCAATAAACTACCAATAGCCCTTAAGCGCCTTTTGTAGGGCATTCCCCTAAGTTAAACAGCTCTTTTACCTACAAAAATTAAAAAGTCCCCTCTAAAAGTAACCTTCCCACCCAACCAACCCCCCAAAATAAAAAAACCTAAGTCTAAAAAAAACCCAGCTCTTTTTTGCCCATTAAAATAAAAATGCCCTAATCTAAAATAAAAAAAAATCATCCCCAAAAAAACAAACAAAAAACTAACCTTAACCCAAGAAAATGTACTCAACGTCTCTGAATTCCGGAGAGCTGCTTACATTCTACTGGCTGATTTGAACAGCTAATAGGATTAAAGCAGCTCTTATTCTATTGGCTGATTTGAATATTTCAGCCAATAGGAATGCAACGGTACCCCAATATAAAAGGAGTACCTTGCATTCAAGCTTGAGTGTGCAGCTGACGATCGCATGAAGAGAATCTACATTGCTGAAGACCATTGCCGCTGAAGAGGACCAGCGCTCCAGATGACAACCAGCGCTCTGGATCAAACGCATCGCCGAAGACTGCTCTGCACCTCTGGGACGAAGATTGAAGATGGTGCCGCCCTGGAAGAAGATCTTCACTGCCTTGATGAAGATTTTTTTTTTGTGGTGTTTTTTTTTGTAGCTTATGTATTTTTTTTTACTTGAATGGGCACAAAAGAGCTGAATGCCATTTTAAGGGCAATGCCCATACAAATGCCCCTTTTTTGTAGGTAAAAAAACTTTAGCTTAGGGCAATGCCCTACAAAAGGCCCTTTTAAGGGCTTTTGGTAGTCTATTAATAGATTAGGGGGTATTTTTATTTTGGGGTGGCTTTTTTGTTTTTATAGGGCTATTAGATTAGGTTTAATTTTTATTATTTTTGATAATTTCGTTTATCATTTTTTGTAATCTTAGTGTTTTTTTATTTTTCGTCATTTTAGTGTTTGTTTTTTGGTAATGTTAGATTTTTTTATTTTTTTTCGTAGTTTTTTTTATTTTACAGATAAGTTTTTATTTATTTTTTTTTTTTTTTTTAAAACAGCTTTATTGAGAGAAAAAAATAATTAGAGAAACAGTACAACAAAGTTGGAGACGCAGCTCCCACATGTTATTATCTAAGTAGCTGTTACATTTTACTGAGTTTTCAATAAGGTTTATACATAATATCTTATCAATAAAAAAAATTTTCAGTACCTTTACAAAGGTCTGAAACAATGTCATATATCTAATAGATTAACCTAATGGTCATAAGAAAATAAAAAAACAAAGGTTAGAAAGTGGGGGGGGGGGGGAAGGAAAAGAGGAAGAGAGAGAGAAGAAAAAAAAATAAAAATTTTTTGGATGGGTAGAAGTGTTGACTACCATAGGATCTGCATATATAGCAACGTAGATGCGCAACATATCAGCCCGAAGGCTTAAACTTTACCAAGGGAGACAAGGACCTGGTATGGCTTGTATAACCCATCGTTCCTATGATTCTTCTCCATTTCCAGGGCGGTGGAGCAGAGGGATACAGGTAGGGAGGGGGGGGGAGGGGGGAGGGCAGGGGTTCATCAAGAGGGGAGCAAAGGACATTCAGGTAGAGAGAAGGGGTAGGATAGTGCGTCACCTGTGAGAGCACTTCCAATCAACCGGACCCCAAACTAGGGATGTCCACCTGTTTATAAGACTATTTATTGGCCTCCCTTTGGGTCTCTTCTATGTGCCCAAAGGTCCCAGATTTTCCAGTATGATTCCATCCTATTCAGGAAAAGATAGAATCCCTTTTCCATTTGATCATAGGTTTCTATAATCTGTTGTACATTGGCCAAAGAAGGCGGGGACGCTTGTTTCCACATTCTGGCTATTGCTAGTTTGGTGGCAGCAAACAGAAAGATGGCCAGTTGTTTCTGAGTTTTTGGCACTTTTGGTGGGAAAATATTTAAAAGAGCTACCTTAGGGGCCCTCGGAATAGACATCCCGAGTGAATCGCATAGTTGAAAAACCTCATTCCAGAGCTGTTTCAGAACCGGACACGTCCACCATATGTGTAGATCCGAGCCA
This sequence comes from Bombina bombina, assembly GCF_027579735.1. Taxonomy (NCBI): domain Eukaryota; kingdom Metazoa; phylum Chordata; class Amphibia; order Anura; family Bombinatoridae; genus Bombina; species Bombina bombina. The sequence goes on along the minus strand of NC_069502.1, from coordinate 65,880,536 downwards.
ACCTGGCCGCAGCCTCTCCAGCACAAGGGTGACTGAGAGACGGCCATCTGGGCCAGTCTCTGCGGGGTGTAATGCCATCAGAGGCAAACCTTCGGAGAGCTCTTGTGAATTGGCATAATGAAGTGTTTTTTTAGTGAGTAAAAACGCCTGTGCCCATATTTTTTCAGATATTTGGATTTTCAGATCTCTCTCCCAGGCTTTTAGTTGCCACAGCTCGCCAGCACATACATCTTTCATTATCAATGAGTAGTGAATGGATAGTGGCCTCCTCAGGGAAGTTCCAGATTTGCATTTCTGCTCCCATGGAGTTGAATCCCTCAAATCTGATGTTGGGAACCCCCAACTAAGAAGGAATTTGTGCAATCTGAACCGTTCAAATTGGAACCATAGGGGGATGTGCGTATCCTCACCCTGACACTTCAGGTCAGCTGGTTGCAGGGAATTTCCTAGATAGAGATCAGAAACTCTTAATAGCTCCCAGCGTCTCCATTGGGATCCGTGGGAATCTGGGAGGCCTCTCAGTAGGCCAGGGATCGAATGGATTGGGGACGGGTGTGGGGCAATTTCCTCGTAATGTCTAATAGTTTTCCAGCTATCAAGTGCCTGTTTAACTATTGAATTAGAGATGACAGAGCTGTCAGTTTTATAATCCGGAATCCAGGGCAGGTCTTCGAGAGTGGTGCCCGATGGAAGGGAGAACTGTTCCACTCTCTTCCACCCCTGTGTCAAGTTTTTATTTATTTTAAGATAGTTATATTGTAATTTTAATTTAAAGTTAGGGGGTTGCTAGGTTTAGGGGTTTATAAATTAATTTAGTGTGTTGTGATGTGGGGGGCCGGTGGTTTAGGGGTAAATAGTTTTATAAAAGTAGTAGCGATGTGAGGGGCCGGCGGTTTAGGGGTTAATAGGTTTATTCAGGTGTTAGCGATGCAGGGGCGGCGGTTTAGGGGTTAATACCTTTATTTAGTGTTGGCGATGTCGGGGGCGGTGGATTAGGGGTATTTAGACTAGGCGCTTATGTTAGGGTGTTTTTACATAACTTTCTTTTCCCCATAGACATTAATGGGGATTGTGTTACGGAGATCGCCATTCCGCGATCGGAGGTGTTAGTTTTTTCTAACACTTTCTCTCCATTGATTTCTATGGGGGAAAATGTGCATGAGCATGTAAAGTCCGGCCTTGGCTTTTGTGCGGTACGGAGCTTTTCGCATCATTTCGCACAACAAAAGAAGGGTTTTCAGTAACTTGTAATGGCAGTGCTATGAAGAGTGCGATACTTCTCATTTTTTTGCATTATTTACGCACCCGGTTTAGTGCATAACTTGTAATCTTGGTGTTTGTTTGGTATTTGCTGCTTGGAAAGTTTTAACTGCAAGAATAAACATTGCTTTTACGGATATACAAGCCGGACTGGATATATGTGCGTATAAACATACACCTGTAAACACATTCATCACAACTTTGACAACTATCATTTAACCCTCCAAATTTAAAGATCTAGAACCATCCCTGGATGGATCATGGTTGTTGCAGTAAGCTGGGTTGACAAAAATTATCATCTGACTTATAAAAGTTCAACAGCTATTTATTTATTATTATTTTTTTACCAGGTTAACTTTTGAGACTGGATTACAACCAGAGCTGGATGTTTATGACAAAAATAGTATATGTTCTGTTTCTATCAATATAAAAAAGGGACTTTAAACTGCTGGGTACATCTACAGTAGGATGGCTACTTCTATTCACAATGCAATTGCTTTTCCTCCTGTACCTGCAGCTCTCGTTTGAGCTCCTTTAAGTCTTCCTTTTATTTTGACTCATTACAGAAGTTAGTTGGTAAAACCCTGCTTTTTATACTGGGAGCCGCCATCTTGTAGCTCGCGTATTGTTGCTTCCTGTGGTAGGAGCAGTGCACTTTCACAGATCTGCTTTTTATACTGGGAGCTGCCATCTTGTAGCTCGCGTATTGTTGCTTCCTGTGGTAGGAGCAGTGCACTTTCACAGATCTGCATTTTATACTGGGAGCTGCCATCTTGTAGCTCGCGTATTGTTGCTTCCTGTGGTAGGAGCAGTGCACTTTCACAGATCTGCATTTTATATTGGGAGCCGCCATCTTGTAGCTCGTGTATTGTTGCTTCCTGTGGTAGGAGCAGTGCACTTTCACAGATCTGCATTTTATACTGGGAGCTGCCATCTTGTAGTTCGCGTATTGTTGCTTCCTGTGGTAGGAGCAGTGCACTTTCTCAGATCTGCATTTTATACTGGGAGCCGCCATCTTGTAGCTCGCGTATTGTTTCTTCCTGTGGTAGGAGCAGTGCACTTTCACAGATCTGCTTTTTATACTGGGAGCCGCCATCTTGTAGCTCGCGTATTGTTGCTTCCTGTGGTAGGAGCAGTGCACTTTCACAGATCTGCATTTTATACTGGGAGCCGCCATCTTGTAGCTCGCGTATTGTTGCTTCCTGTGGTAGGAGCAGTGCACTTTCACAGATCTGCATTTTATACTGGGAGCTGCCATCTTGTAGTTCGCGTATTGTTGCTTCCTGTGGTAGGAGCAGTGCACTTTCTCAGATCTGCATTTTATACTGGGAGCCGCCATCTTGTAGCTCGCGTATTGTTTCTTCCTGTGGTAGGAGCAGTGCACTTTCACAGATCTGCTTTTTATACTGGGAGCCGCCATCTTGTAGCTCGCGTATTGTTGCTTCCTGTGGTAGGAGCAGTGCACTTTCACAGATCTGCATTTTATACTGGGAGCCGCCATCTTGTAGCTCGCGTATTGTTGCTTCCTGTGGTAGGAGCAGTGCACTTTCACAGATCTGCTTTTTATACTGGGAGCCGCCATCTTGTAGCTCGCATATTGTTTCTTCCTGTGGTAGGAGCAGTGCACTTTCACAGATCTGCTTTTTATATTGGGAGCCGCCATCTTGTAGCTCGCGTATTGTTTCTTCCTGTGGTAGGAGCAGTGCACTTTCACAGATCTGCTTTTTATACTGGGAGCCGCCATCTTGTAGCTCGCATATTGTTTCTTCCTGTGGTAGGAGCAGTGCACTTTCACAGATCTGCTTTTTATACTGGGAGCCGCCATCTTGTAGCTCGCGTATTGTTTCTTCCTGTGGTAGGAGCAGTGCACTTTCACAGATCTGCTTTTTATACTGGGAGCCGCCATCTTGTAGCTCGCGTATTGTTTCTTCCTGTGGTAGGAGCAGTGCACTTTCACAGATCTGCTTTTTATACTGGGAGCCGCCATCTTGTAGCTCGCATATTGTTTCTTCCTGTGGTAGGAGCAGTGCACTTTCACAGATCTGCTTTTTGAAGGCTGCACATTTCACTTTAATTTAGCTCAAATAATAGAGAGCAGAAGTGTTACTTGTTTGCAGTTTTTTTCTACACTTTAAAAGATAAAGGAATATGTGCAGGCAAATGGATAACATTCTTGCAAAACTGCTGCCATATAGTGCTCCAGAAATGGGCTGGATCCTAAGCTTACATCCCTGTGCCTGCACTGTAAAGCAGTCCCATGCTCTGGTAATGTATGTGTATTGTACAAATGCTTATATTTAAAATTAAAGTGAATGTAAATTTGAATGAATAAGTGCCTGGTTTTTAAAAATACTATTAAAAACAGGGGCACTTTCATTCAAAAAATTTTTTTTTACCTCTCTCTCTTAACTGCCGAGTTAGTTTTTCACACTCCTGTTTATACACATCAATACTACTACAGCAATCCCAAAGGCCACGTGGGTTACTTGTCGCATGTAGCAATGTGTTTTTCATTATTGGCTTTCAATATAGTTTACTCTCTATTTTTCCACGTGCTACTACAAGTGTAACATCTAGATAATCTATTTGTCTTGTATTAAAATCCATAGTAAACCTAAGTTCCATACTGTTACAATTCAGATATTCCACAAACGCACAGATCATCTATACATCTCTTATAGACCTTAATAGATGACCTGAAAGGATTTTTATCTCCAAATATGTGGACAACCTCCCACCAACTTAAAAACAGGTTGGCATAGGATGGGGTGAATTTCGCCGTTCCACATCTCTGGAGATAAAACTGTCCCTCAAAACTGAAAAAATGATGTTCCAATAAATATCTTATCACATACAGGAAAAACTTCTGTTGTCCTTGAGACAAATCTGTTTCAGTACTTAAAAAGCTCTCAATAGCCATAATCCCATAATCCTGATCATGATCTGTTACGGTTTTGCATCGCAAGATGCAGAACAGCCACCCTAACGTTTACTCACGCCTACATGTGGCTCCTCCTCTCTCTATGACATGTCATCACCTATGCAGCATCTCCTCGGTTACTAGGGAACTAGAATCTGGATGATTGGAAGAACAGCGTGTCCCCATATATTGAAGTAGACATTATTTTGAAAGGCATATAACAATAAGGACTATCCTGATAAATGAGCGTGCTTAATGATCTTTAAGACTATGAAAGTGGAATTGTGATCTGTGTAAGGTTACCCTAACATGAGGGGAATGAATGAACAAATATAGTGAATGTGTAAATATATCTCCTCAGTTACTAAGGAAATAGAATCTAAATGATTAGAAGAATGTTAGATACTGATCATAATAAGAAATAAAGTGGTCATATTCCATGGGGATAAAGTTCAACTAGTGCCTAGAATTGTCAATAAGAGAACTAATGTATACCTCTTGCAGAATTGCAATCTATGTGTGTTAGTGTAGAGTGGTAAGAGTTTATTAAAACATATTAATAATATTAGAGGGCTTGGTGTAAATGCCTCCTGTCTGGACAAAAATGTACTCTACTATGATCAATAATTGAGAAGTATACAAATAAAAATATACAGGTGATAATATATGGTGATGCAATCAACTAAAAAAATGCTTGTGCATGTCCTAAATATCTACAGGGGCCAGTGTGTATGAAAACAAGGTAAAAACTAAAAGATGTTGCCATATATATTAGGCCACCAATTGTTGCAATGACTACCCCAAAAAAGGGCAAAAATTAAGGAGGGGGTACCTGGCACATCCTTGGTCATTAAGGGGTTAAAGCAGAAATAATAAGAATTGTCAGAGGGATAATCATGCAGATTCTGAAGTCTGAATCATGGATATTTTAACCACTTACTACAAATTACTGTAGAAAACATAAATAAATAGGATGGGACATCAAATTGAAAAAGCAAACAAAAAATAAATAAATAGAATAGACTAGAATAGAAATGTACGGGATAGAAACAGTTGAGCTGGAACACATGGGAACTGCTGTTGCTGGTGGGAGGAGCTGGAGCACAGTCTGGTTAAAGGGATGGTGAGATCCTCTAGTAATGGGCGGTAACACTTCATGCAATACACTAAAAGTAACACTGTCAGTGGTCCTGCTGTGTTATCACCCCAAAATGTGTGTAACACATGGTGCTTACATTTCTTTGTGGCTTGCTCTGGGGTTATTTAGCTCCCCTCAGCAGAAATAGGACTATTGCAGCTTAAATGGGTGAGACTCAATGACATAGAAGGATTCTTAGGCCCAAAGGCAACCATTCAACCCTTCATTGGATTTAATTAGCTTTCATTAACCAAAGTGTATAGTTTATATACATATAAATACAGTGTGTGTCTATGTATGTGTATATATAAATACCTTGTAATTATATGTAATTTCTGTTGTCCTTCTATAGAATAACATATCAACCAAGTCTAAACATTGTTTAAAATGTTATATCCAAGCAAGGCAGTTAGTCTGGGCCCTGGTTGTGACAGGTGAGTGAGTGACAGCCATTGTGGAGGGAGTGACGTCCCCCGGTGCAGGCCTGAGGAAACTCCTCCATTTTAATTGGGTTGATTAGCTCTGATATGCCCTGTCAACATCCTGGCGTAGTAGCTAGGTTTCTACCTCCTCTCGTGCGTGGGCCCAGACCAGCTTAACATGGATATAGTGTTAGGGCCTATTAAAGTCAACTGTTTATATATTCTCATTTAAGAACGGTTACAATTTGTTAATAAAAGTTGACCTAGCGGTCTTTACCCAATTCTGTGGTTCTGTGTGTTTATTGTTATGTGTTTGATTAGTTACCATCAGCAAAGGAAAGTTAGTGCATTTAATCCCTTAAAGGGACAGTCTAGTCAAAATTAAACTTTCATGATTCACATAGGGCATGCAATTTAAACTTTCTATTTTACTTTTTTTTTTTTTTTGAGTTTTCAAAAAGCTTTATTGAATCTGTTATTAATACAGATGAGAAACAAGAAAAAATATAAATTAACAATACGAGGGCACACACTGCCCTCGTTACAGTATAAACATGCATAGTTAAGAGGAATAAAACTCTGTTCTGATCGGCACCAAAAACTCAGTAGGCAACCAAAAACCATCCTGGTACCTTTTAACTTATATGGAGGAGACTCTAAGGTCTCTCAACCCAGAAAAAGAGGAAGAAGGGGATGAGTCTAGAAATAAGGTAGGGGAATGGGAAGAGAGGAGGAGGGGAGGGATAAAATTAGTCATGCGTGGACGTGGTGCATAGACCGTCCTGTGTCGTGTGTACTAAACCTGAGGTAAGGCCTCTGGTCAACAATCGAAAGCTAACTGGGGGACAGGACATTAGATTTCCAGGTTGTGTCATATGAATCTTTCCAGTCAGCCCAAGTAAGCTCAAAGAGGTCAGAGTTACCCAATTTATTAAAGATATCTTTTTCCATTGTATATAGGTAGGCCATAAAAGAGCAGACTCTTGCCCAGCTAGGCGGGGTCTCTTTTTTCCAATCACAGGCTATTAGATGTTTAATGGACATAAAAAGGTAAATGCTTATGTAAGCATGATGCTTAGGGATAGTGTGGACACCTATATGAAGTAGTGCCACTGCCGGCGAGCTCCGTAATGTTACTCCCAATTTGGGGAGAACCCTAAAGCATCTAATCCATAGGGGGCGTATTTTGGGGCATTCCCACCAGATGTTTAGGGAGTCCCCTCTCTGACCACATCCTCTCCAACAGGAAGGGGACGTGTTAGGGAATATTTTAGCCAGCCTGGAAGGGACGTAGTACCAATGAGCCAACAGTTTATAATAAGTCTCAAATAAGGTTATACAATGTATGGCCTTTTTCGTGCGTTCCAGAGTGTACCCCCAGACAACCTCTGTAAATGATTTACTAAGTAGGGATTCCCACTTTGAGAGGTGGGGAGCTGTTACCAAATTTAAGTTAGGGTCTAAGAGAGTGTAGTGTCTGGAAAGAGGTCTACATAGCCTGTTTCCTAGGCTCCATGTGGACTCCCAGGGGGTTAGAGGGCGGGCTAACAAAGGTTTGAAGCCCGAACTGGTCAGGAAGCTTTTAAGTCTGTGGTATTCAAATTTTAGAATATGGGGTAAGGCCACATCCGCCCCTAACTGGGAGACGGTTTTGAATCCATTTTCCTGGGGTGGGAGCCATAGGTCTGAGACTACATGAACTCCAAGTTGGGCCCATTTCAGTGGGTGGGTATCCTGTAGGCCTGCCAGTAGGCCAGGCAGAAAGGTAATAGGAGATGGGTGAGGAGCAATATGCCTAGAGTGGCAAATTTTGTCCCAGAAGTACAAGCATTCCCGAATAATAGGGTTTATCAGGGATAATTCTCTGCGGCAGTGTGTGGGCGACCAGATCAAGTCTCGTAAGGTTAGATTGTAGGGCAGCGAGGCCTGTTCAATGGAGCGCCATTTGCAGGTAAACTGTCTAACTCCCCATTGTGCGATATGGGTGAGCATCGCCCCCTCGTAATATCTTACTATAGAGGGAGAGCCTAGTCCCCCATGTATCCTGGGCAATTGTAGTACTTTCTGTGCTACTTTTGGAGGTTTACCCTGCCAAATATGCTTAGTGAATTCGCTCTGGAATTGTAGGAGGATTTGTCTAGGGACTCTGATTGGGAGGCACCGAAACAGATATGTGAGTCGGGGTAGAAAAGACATTTTCAGAACTGCAATCCGCCCCATCCACGAGATTTGTGAAAGATTCCAGCCCTTACTAAGGGAGCGAAGCTCCGATAGCAAGGGGAGGTAATTATCCCTGATAACACGGGGGAGATCATTGGAGAGTCTAACTCCCAGATGCAACACCGACGATTCCAACCACTTGAAAGAATATTTGGCTTTTAGAGGGGCCAGTGATGAGTTCTTGAAGCCTTGGGTGTATATCTCTGTTTTAGATATGTTTAGTTTGTAGTAAGAATGGGCATTAAATTCATTAACTATTTGTAGGAGTCTAGGGAGGGTGGTCGAGAGGTCAGACGAAAACAGGGTGATGTCATTGGCAAACAAGGCAATATTGTGCCTGGTGCCACACAGGGTGATCCCACTCATGAGTGGATCCATTCTGATTTGCTCAGCTAGTGGCTCGACGGCCAGTGCAAAAAGTAGGGGCGATAGGGGACATCCCTGTCTGGTCCCGTTGAATATGGTAAATGGGGGAGTTTGGAATCCAAGGCCCTTTACCGAGGCGGAAGGAGTGGAACATAAGGCCTTTATTGCTTCTACGAGGGTACTTGGGAATTGAAAGATTTCAAGCACTTCCCATAAGAACCGCCATCTCACCCGATCAAAGGCCTTTTCGGCGTCTAAAGAGATAATCGCTATAGGTTTGTTGAGGCTGGATGACAGGCTCATCATGTTTAGAAGTCTTCTAGTGTTATCTGGCCCTTCTCTTTTGGGGATTAACCCCACTTGGTCTGGATTGACCAAGTGAGGTAATAGATTGGCAATGCGATTGGCTAGGAGTTTTGAGTAGAATTTTATGTGAGTGTTGATTAATGAGATTGGCCTGTAGCTGGCACAGAGAGTAGGGTCCTTGTTAGGTTTCAGGATTGTTAGGATAGTGGCCTCCAAAAATTCTCTCTTAAATTTACCCTTGTTCCTAGCTAAGTTATAAAGTCTTAGAAGCAAGGGGGAAAGTTCTTGAATGTAAGTTTTATAGAAATGTACTGGGAAACCATCTGGGCCTGGTGATTTAAATGATTTGGAGTTCTTGATTACTTGTTGTACTTCCCTGATGGAAAATGGCGAATTTAGAGAGTCCCTTTGATCGGGTGAGAGGGACAGAAGATTCAAGGCTTTTAAGTACTCGCATATTGTATCAGTCGGGGCCGAGAGGGGGTTCTCAGACTTTTCTATATTATAGAGGTTGGAATAATACTCAGCGAAAGCCTCTCCTGTCTGTGACGGGATTTTAAGGAGGGAGTTCACTTTAACAATACTATGTATACGCGACACACTAGTCCTGTTTCTGATTTTGTTGGCCAAAAGGGTGTCCGCCTTATTACCCTTATAGAAATATAATTGTTTTAGTTTAGTTAGATTATCTTGGGTTCTCCTAAGCTCTAGTAGCGAGATGTGATTTTTAAGGTCAGATATTTGGGTTGCTAAAGGGTGTGTGGGCTTTTCTCTGTTTTGGGATTCTAAAATCCTTAATTTGATGTGAGCCTGTGATAGCGAAAGTCCTGCCAGATTTCGTAGGTTAGCCTGCTCTAAGATCATTATGCCTCTAATGGTCGCTTTAACGGCACCCCAGAGGGTGTCATCTCTGACTTGGGCGTTGTCATTAGTTTCCAGAAAGTGTTTGATTTCTGTTCTTATTTTTTCTCTAAGGGCAATATCTTGTAAGAGGTTATGGGGCATGCACGAGGACGCCCTGGTACGAGTAGTGTTTGTGGAGATAAGGTCAGTAGTGACACAGTCATGGTCAGACCAGGAGCAGATAGATATAGCTGAGTTAGTAACAAGATCTAGTGAGACTGCCGTTGAGAAAATGTAGTCAAGTCGGACGTATTGTCGGTGTGGCTGAGAATAGTGTGTCTCGGTCCTTAGTGTGGGTAGCCCTCCAAATGTCAAAGTAACCTGAGCCAGTCATGAGAGTATGGAATTTCTCAGCAAGTGGTTCTGCAGAAGGAGGAGTCCTGTTCGAGCCAGGGGATTGTCTATCTACTTTTGGGTCCCAGGTCATGTTAAAATCTCCCGAAAGAATAACTCTACCCTGTTTGTGCTGGGTAATGACATGAAGTATGTGTTTTAGGTACTTAGGTTGATGTGTGTTGGGCAAGTAGGCTGACACAAGAGTGTATAGCACATGATTGATTTTACAAATTAGGATGACATATCTGGCCTGTGGGTCTCTAATGGTCAGGATTGGTTCAACAGCCAGCCTCTTATGTAGGAAAATAGCTGTGCCTCTGGCTTTTTGTGTGAAGGAAGCATATTCTATATGCGTGTACTCCTTAGAGGAGAGTCTAATCGGCTCATCAATTAGCCAATGCGTCTCTTGGAGGAACGCGACATCAGGGTTGTGGTGTTTCAGTGAGCGTAGTAAGAGACTTCTCTTGAAGGGGGTGTTGAGTCCCCTAATGTTTTGGGTGAGAAACCTTAAAGGGGAACTAGTCATAGGTAGGGATAATTAGGAGAAAAGCAGTAAGCGTCCTGTTACCATTGTCTGGGAAGGAGAGTGAGGGGAGAGGTAAGGGAAGGAGAGAAAGAGAGTAGGGGGAGACACTTAAAAGTGCCTCTAAAGTGGTGAAAGTAGTCCACCTCGAGGGAGCCCTGACGTGGGCTTCAATGTGGGGGTGAGCGTACCGCTCAGGAGCTAGTGCAATGGAGCAAAAACGTCAGCCCCGCTCTAAAAAACATAAACGTCTTAACATGAAGTGCCTAAACTTAAGTGGTAGCTAAACAGCAGGTAACATATATAACCGAGAAAGATAACATAAAACTTATGAAGTGAACATACAGTTTATCGGCCTACCCCATCCGACTCAAGGTGGAGTCCGGACAGAGCCACCGGTCAGCTAAGTCCTAGGAGCCTATACACAGTCATTAGAGGGCCATTAGCTCCCGAAGGAACCTATAATGTAGACTCAGAGCATTTGTGGGATTCTTGAGAATGTTGTATCTTAGGTCTCTTTGCCCTCTGATCCTTTGTAGACCATTCAGGAGCTGTGGCTCTTAAAGCAGGTTGAGGTTGAGCTTGTGTGTTCAGGGGGTCTAATAACAATCCCCATGAAGTAAGAAGAGTCATACCCTGAGAAGGTGTGGTGATAGTTATGGGATGGTTATCTTTGGTTACTAGGAGCCTGGTAGGAAACCCCCAGCGATACCTAATGTTGGCCTTACGCAGAGCAGTGATAACTGGCTGATAATGGTGACGCTGTTGGAGGGTGTGAGCAGATAAGTCAGGTAGTAGCTGAATTCCCTCGAATCTGCGACTAAGTTTTGTTTTTTTGTAGGCAGCTTGTAATAAACGGTCCTTGTATAAGAAGCTGTGAAAACACACTATGATGTCTCTCGGCTTGTCAGAACTCACTGATCTGGGGCGCAAGGCCCTGTGAGCCCTCTCCATTGTGTTAGTGAGGCCGTCAGGGGTGCCTATTAATTCTCGGAAGAGATCTTGAAGATAGCCTTGAATGTCTGCCTGAGATACGGACTCTGGGACTCCTCTGAATCTGATATTACTGCGTCTCGATCTGTCCTCCATACCAGCCAGTTTAGATTCTAATTGCGAAATCTGGTCCGCTAGGCTTTCGGCATATGCCAGAATATTGGATTGATCTACAGCCTGATCATCCTGCTTGCGCTCCAGCGCATCGACTCTATCTCCAATTTCTGAGATCTCCTTCTTTAGTTCTGCAGAACTGCGTTGGATTTCTTGGGTGATAGACTTAGTCTGAATAGCTAAGAGTTTCTTGAGTGATGATTCAGTGATATAGTGTTGAGAGGCGGTTGCAGAATGCAGGCTGGATTGTGACTCCTCATCTTGAGAGTCAGGTTCACTCATTTCAACACCTGGGTGAGGTAGGGACTCCTTAGTAGAGTGTGTGCGAAATGGTCAAACACTGCCTTCTTAGGTTTGGGGTTTGACTTTGAGTGTTTCCTCACCGTGTGAGGCATTTTGTGGGTTAGTAGCTAAATCCCAGAAAAGCAGAGTGAAGGTTCACTGAGGGCTCCTAAGCTATATGCTGCTTTATTGAAAGAAAATCAAGGGTTATACATGACACATTCGAATATACATTATTAAGACAACCTATCTCATAGTTAGAGCGGGGCTGAGCTGCACATCACAGGAGGAACTACATTATTAGTATAAAGTAAACCTGTTGCAGAAGTGTTGAGCACAAGTGCTAGCCCCTCACCTTGGGGAACCTAGGGATACGACCCGAAGGAAGGGAAAAGGGAGTTGGAGGTGACCCACCCAGACAAGCTGGGCAGGAGCGGGAAGGTGAGGGACCCATGTGTAGAAGTCCTCAGGCAAAGAGTAACAAAGTAGTATGCAGTCAAAATTTCAACATATACAGGATATGAGGGGTAGCACAATAGAATGAATCACCTTTGCTCTTATGGATCTGTCTCAGTTAACATATATTTGCTAAATGAAAAAAGTGGAGAGCACCGCAACTGAGTGGGCCTCCTCTGCCCTTATAGGGCTGTCTCTCAGCTCAGGGAAAGGGGGTATGACCAAAAGGAAGGGCAAAGGGGAAGTGGAGGTGACCAGCCTAGACTAGGTAGGCCGTAAAGGGAGAGCTTTGAGACGTTAGCACTCAAAAACACACTTGCATAGATTATTGCACCAATAATAACTGTAGATACAGCCTGTTAAAAGTGGTTAGAAGAGCAATAGTATAAAAAAACACACCACTTTGGGCTAGAAACCCAAAGGCACATAAGCTGTCACAGCAAACCAAATTAATGCAAATGTAAAGTTCACCTAGTCAGTGACATTTTATGGTTATTGGCTCCTGTATATAAGGTGAGGTTTTGATGTAATTTAAGTCCTCCTGTAGTCGTATACACTTTCACACAGGGTCTGGGGGGTGCCAACGTGAACACAAATAATGCAGGTGAAATTGTATTGTGAAGAAGCTAGGCTCCAGATCTCTTAGATTTCATATACTATGACTCTAGTATAGGGTTGTGCCTCTCTTGGGGCAAGTAATAAAGGGAGGGAGTCTAGTAAGAGGGCTTGAAAAAACACCTCAATTAAGATTTAAATTTTTGGCTGGCTGTTCTCAGGCACTTTATGTGGGAGGGTGAGTCAAGATAGTAAAAGCCCCCCTGTTGCCCTGGGCTCCTGGAACTGGAGTTCGGGTTGTAAAGGGCAGAGCAAGCCTGCCTTGTCTCCCAGAGTGTCTAGGTACTGTTTTGGATATGATGGCTAATATCTGTGGGGGCCCAGGGGCAGGTAACAAATGGTCTCACCTCTTTGCCTTCCTGCTGTGTCTTCCGGCTTGTCCTCTTCAGCTGCTTGATGGTGGATATCAGGTGGTCGGACAGCACTCCTGTAGCCCCCAGATCACTAGGTCACAACTCCGGAGCGGAGCC